>NC_092724.1:162908522-163008522 GCF_047496885.1 Scyliorhinus torazame
GGGTTATTTGCGTGTGTTGGGTTGGGGACCTGGGTATGTTATTGTGGGTTATTTGCGTGTGTTGGGTTGGGGAGCTGGGTATGTTATTGTGGGTTATTTGCGTGTGTTGGGTTGGGGGAGCAGGGTATGTTATTGTGGGTTATTTGCGTGTATTGAGTTGGGGAGCTGGGTATGTTATTGTGGGTTATTTGCGTGTGTAGGGCTGGGGGAGCTGGGTATTTTATTGTGGGTTATTTGCGTGTGTTGGGTTGGGGGAGCTGGGTATGTTATTGTGGGTTATTTGCGTGTGTTAGGTTGGGGGAGCTGGGTATGTTACTGTGGGTTATTTGCGTGTGTTGGGTTGGGGACCTGGGTATGTTATTGTGGGTTATTTGCGTGTGTTGGGTTGGGGGAGCTGGGTATGTCATTGTGGGTTATTTGCGTGTGTTGGGTTGGGGGAGCTGGGTATGTTATTGTGGGGTATTTGCGTGTGTTGGGTTGGGGGGGCTGGGTATGTTATTGTGGGTTATTTGCGTGTGTTGGGTTGGGGAGCTGGGTATGTTATTGTGGGTTATTTGCGTGTGTAGGGCTGGGGCAGCTGGGTATTTTATTGTGGGTTATTTGCGTGTGTTGGGTTGGGGGAGCTGCGTATGTTATTGTGGGTTATTTGCGTGTGTTGGGTTGGGGGAGCTGGGTATGTTACTGTGGGTTATTTGCGTGTGTTAGGTTGGGGGAGCTGGGTATGTTATTGTGGGTTATTTGCGTGTGTTCGGTTGGGGCAGCTGGGTATGTTATTATGGGTTATTTGCGTGTGTTGGGTTGGGGACCTGGGTATTTTATTGTGGGTTATTTGCGTGTGTTGGGTGGGGGGACCTGGGTATGTTATTGTGGGTTATTTGCGTGTGTTGGGTTGGGGACCTGGGTATTTTATTGTGGGTTATTTACGTGTGTTGGGTTGGGGGAGCTGGATATCTTATTGTGGGTTATTTGCGTGTGTTGGGTTGGGGGAGCTGGGTCTGTTATTGTGGGTTATTTGCGTGTGTTGGGTTGGGGAGCTGGGTATGTTATTGTGGGTTATTTGCGTGTGTTGGGTTGGGGGAGCTGGGTATGTTATTGTGGGTTATTTGCGTGCGTTGGGTTGGGGAGCTGGGCATTTTATTGTGGGTTATTTGCGTGTGTTGGGTTGGGGAGCTGGGTATGTTATTGTGAGTTATTTGCGTGTGTTGGGTAGGGGGAGCTGGGTATGTTATTGTGGGGTATTTGCGTGTGTTGGGTTGGGGGGGGCTGGGTATGTTATTGTGGGTTATTTGCGTGTGTAGGGCTGGGGGAGCGGGGTATGTTATTGTGGCTTATTTGCGTGTGTTGGGTTGGGGAGCTGGGTATATTATTGTGGGTTATTTGCGTGTGTAGGGCTGGGGAGCTGGGTATGTTATTGTGGGTTATTTGCGAGTGTAGGGTTGGGGGGGCTGGGTAAGTTATTGTGGGTTATTTGCGTGTGTTTGGTTGGGGTGGCTGTGTATGTTATTGTGGGTTATTTGCGTGTGTTGGGTTGGGGGTGCTGGGTATGTTATTGTGGGTTATTTGCGTGTGTTGGGTTGGGGAGCTGGGTATGTTATTGTGGGTTATTTGCGTGTGTTGGGTTGGGGACCTGGGTATGTTATTGTGGGTTATTTGCGTGCGTTGGGTTGGGGACCTGGGTATGTTATTGTGGGTTATTTGCGTGTGTAGGGCTGGGGGGCTGGGTATGTTATTGTGGGTTATTTGCGTGTGTTGGGTTGGGGGGGCTGGGTATGTTATTGTGGGTTATTTGCATGTGTTGGGTTGGGGGGGGCTGGGTATGTTATTGTGGGTTATTTGCGTGTGTTGGGTTGGGGGGGCTGTGTATGTTATTATGGGTTATTTGTGTGTGTTGGGTTGGGGAGCTGGGTATGTTATTGTGGGTTAAATGCGTGTGTTGGGTTGGGGGGGCTGGGTATGTTATTGTGGGTTATTTGCGTGTGTTGGGTTGGGGGGGCTGTGTATGTTATTGTGGGTTATTTGCGTGTGTTGGGTTGGGGAGCTGGGTATGTTATTGTGGGTTATTTGCGTGTGTTGGGTTGGGGAGCTGGGTATGTTATTGTGGGTTATTTGCGTGTGTTGGGTTGGGGGGGCTGGGTATGTTATTGTGGGTTATTTGCGTGTGTAGGGCTGGGGGAGCTGGGTATGTTATTGTGGGTTATTTGCGTGTGTTGAGTTGGGGAGCTGGGTATGTTATTGTGGGTTATTTGCGTGTGTTGAGTTGGGGAGCTGGGTATGTTATTGTGGGTTATTTGCGCGTGTTTGGTTGGGGAGCTGGATATGTTATTGTGGGCTATTTGTGTTGGGTTGGGGGAGCTTGGTATGTTATTGTGGGTTATTTGCGTGTGTTGGGTTGTGGGAGCTGGGTATGTTAGTGTGGGTTATTTGCGTGTGTTGGGTTGGGGGAGCTGGTTATGTTATTGTGGGTTATTTGTGTGTGTTGGGTTGGGGAGCTGGGTATGTAATTGTGGGTTATTTGCGTGTGTTGGGTTGGGGGAGGTAGGTATGTTATTGTGGGTTATTTGTGTGTGTTGTTTTGCGGGAGCTGTGTATGTTTTTGTGGGTTATTTGCGTGTGTTGGATTGGGGGAGCTGGGTATGTTATTGTGGGTTATTTGCGTGTGTAGGGTTGGGGGGGCTGGGTAAGTTATTGTGGGTTATTTGCGTGCGTTGGGTTGGGGGGGCTGGGTATGTTATTGTGGATTATTTGCGTGTGTTGGGTTGGGGGGCTGGGTATGTTATTGTGGGTTATTTGCGTGTGTTGGGTTGGGGACCTGGGTATGTTATTGTGGGTTATTTGCGTGTGTTGGGTTGGGGACCTGGGTATGTTATTGTGGGTTATTTGCGTGTGTTGGGTTGGGGAGCTGGGTATGTGATTGTGGGTTATTTGCGTGTGTTGGGTTGGGGGAGCTGGGTATGTTATTGTGGGTTATTTGCGTGTGTTGAGTTGGGGAGCTGGGTATGTTATATTGGGTTATTTGTGTGTGTTGGGTTGGGGGGCTGGGTATGTTATTGTGGGTTATTTGCGTGTGTTGGGTTGGGGACCTGGGTATGTTATTGTGGGTTATTTGCGTGTGTTGGGTTGGGGAGCTGGGTATGTGATTGTGGGTTATTTGCGTGTGTTGGGTTGGGGGAGCTGGGTATGTTATTGTGGGTTATTTGCGTGTGTTGAGTTGGGGAGCTGGGTATGTTATATTGGGTTATTTGTGTGTGTTGGGTTGGGGGGCTGGGTATGTTATTGTGGGTTATTTGCGTGTGTTGGGTTGGGGACCTGGGTATGTTATTGTGGGTTATTTGCGTGTGTTGGGTTGGGGAGCTGGGTATGTTATTGTGGGTTATTTGCGTGTGTTGGGTTGGGGGAGCTGGGTATGTTATTGTGGGTTATTTGCGTGTATTGAGTTGGGGAGCTGGGTATGTTATTGTGGGTTATTTTCGTGTGTAGGGCTGGGGGAGCTGGGTATTTTATTGTGGGTTATTTGCGTGTGTTGGGTTGGGGGAGCTGGGTATGTTATTGTGGGTTATTTGCGTGTGTTGGGTTGGGGGAGCTGGGTATGTTACTGTGGGTTATTTGCGTGTGTTGGGTTGGGGACCTGGGTATGTTATTGTGGGTTATTTGCGTGTGTTGGGTTGGGGGAGCTGGGTATGTCATTGTGGGTTATTTGCGTGTGTTGGGTTGGGGGAGCTGGGTATGTTATTGTGGGGTATTTGCGTGTGTTGGGTTGGGGGGGCTGGGTATGTTATTGTGGGTTATTTGCGTGTGTTGGGTTGGGGAGCTGGGTATGTTATTGTGGGTTATTTGCGTGTGTAGGGCTGGGGGAGCTGGGTATTTTATTGTGGGTTATTTGCGTGTATTGGGTTGGGGGAGCTGGGTATGTTATTGCGGGTTATTTGCGTGTGTTGGGTTGGGGGAGCTGGGTATGTTACTGTGGGTTATTTGCGTGTGTTAGGTTGGGGTAGCTGGGTATGTTATTGTGGGTTATTTGCGTGTGTTCGGTTGGGGCAGCTGGGTATGTTATTGTGGGTTATTTGCGTGTGTTGGGTTGGGGACCTGGGTATTTTATTGTGGGTTATTTGCGTGTGTTGGGTTGGTGGAGCTGGGTATGTTATTGTGGGTTATTTGCGTGTGTTGGGTTGTGGGAGCTGGGTATGTTAGTGTGGGTTATTTGCGTGTGTTGGGTTGGGGGAGCTGGTTATGTTATTGTGGGTTATTTGTGTGTGTTGGGTTGGGGAGCTGGGTATGTAATTGTGGGTTATTTGCGTGTGTTGGGTTGGGGGAGGTAGGTATGTTATTGTGGGTTATTTGTGTGTGTTGTGTTGCGGGAGCTGGGTATGTTTTTGTGGGTTATTTGCGTGTGTTGGATTGGGGGAGCTGGGTATGTTATTGTGGGTTATTTGCGTGTGTAGGGTTGGGGGGGCTGGGTAAGTTATTGTGGGTTATTTGCGTGTGTTGGGTTGGGGGGGCTGGGTATGTTATTGTGGGTTATTTGCGTCTGTTGGGTTGGGGGGGTTGGGCATGATATTGTGGGTTATTTGCGTGTGTTGGGTTGGGGAGCTGGGTATGTTATTGTGGGTTATTTGCGTGTGTTGGGTTGGGGGAGCTGGGTATGTTATTGTGGGTTATTTGCGTGTGTTGGGTTGGGGAGCTGGGTATGTTATATTGGGTTATTTGTGTGTGTTGGGTTGGGGGGCTGGGTATGTTATTGTGGGTTATTTGCGTGTGTTGGGTTGGGGACCTGGGTATGTTATTGTGGGTTATTTGCGTGTGTTGGGTTGGGGACCTGGGTATGTTATTGTGGGTTATTTGCGTGCGTTGGGTTGGGGACCTGGGTATGTTATTGTGGGTTATTTGCGTGTGTTGGGTTGGGGAGCTGGGTATGTGATTGTGGGTTATTTGCGTGTGTTGGGTTGGGGGAGCTGGGTATGTTATTGTGGGTTATTTGCGTGTGTTGGGTTGGGGAACTGGGTATGTTATATTGGGTTATTTGTGTGTGTTGGGTTGGGGGGCTGGGTATGTTATTGTGGGTTATTTGCGTGTGTTGGGTTGGGGACCTGGGTATGTTATTGTGGGTTATTTGCGTGTGTTGGGTTGGGGAGCTGGGTATGTTATTGTGGGTTATTTGCGTGTGTTGGGTTGGGGGAGCTGGGTATGTTATTGTGGGTTATTTGCGTGTATTGAGTTGGGGAGCTGGGTATGTTATTGTGGGTTATTTTCGTGTGTAGGGCTGGGGGAGCTGGGTATTTTATTGTGGGTTATTTGCGTGTGTTGGGTTGGGGAGCTGGGTATGTTATTGTGGGTTATTTGCGTGTGTAGGGCTGGGGGAGCTGGGTATTTTATTGTGGGTTATTTGCGTGTGTTGGGTTGGGGGAGCTGCGTATGTTATTGCGGGTTATTTGCGTGTGTTGGGTTGGGGGAGCTGGGTATGTTACTGTGGGTTATTTGCGTGTGTTAGGTTGGGGGAGCTGGGTATGTTATTGTGGGTTATTTGCGTGTGTTCGGTTGGGGCAGCTGGGTATGTTATTGTGGGTTATTTGCGTGTGTTGGGTTGGGGACCTGGGTATTTTATTGTGGGTTATTTGCGTGTGTTGGGTGGGGGGACCTGGGTATGTTATTGTGGGTTATTTGCGTGTGTTGGGTTGGGGACCTGGGTATTTTATTGTGGGTTATTTACGTGTGTTGGGTTGGGGGAGCTGGATATCTTATTGTGGGTTATTTGCGTGTGTTGGGTTGGGGGAGCTGGGTATGTTATTGTGGGTTATTTGCGTGTGTTGGGTTGGGGAGCTGGGTATGTTATTGTGGGTTATTTGCGTGTGTTGGGTTGGGGGAGCTGGGTATGTTATTGTGGGTTATTTGCGTGTGTTGGGTTGGGGAGCTGGGTATGTTATTGTGGGGTATTTGCGTGTGTTGGGTTGGGGAGCTGGGTATTTTATTGTGGGTTATTTGCGTGCGTTGGGTTGGGGAGCTGGGCATTTTATTGTGGGTTATTTGCGTGTGTTGGGTTGGGGAGCTGGGTATGTTATTGTGAGTTATTTGCGTGTGTTGGGTAGGGGGAGCTGGGTATGTTATTGTGGGGTATTTGCGTGTGTTGGGTTGGGGGGGGCTGGGTATGTTATTGTGGGTTATTTGCGTGTGTAGGGCTGGGGGAGCGGGGTATGTTATTGTTGCTTATTTGCGTGTGTTGGGTTGGGGAGCTGGGTATATTATTGTGGGTTATTTGCGTGTGTAGGGCTGGGGAGCTGGGTATGTTATTGTGGGTTATTTGCGAGTGTAGGGTTGGGGGGGCTGGGTAAGTTATTGTGGGTTATTTGGGTGTGTTTGGTTGGGGTGGCTGTGTATGTTATTGTAGGTTATTTGCGTGTGTTGGGTTGGGGGTGCTGGGTATGTTATTGTGGGTTATTTGCGTGTGTTGGGTTGGGGAGCTGGGTATGTTATTGTGGGTTATTTGCGTGTGTTGGGTTGGGGACCTGGGTATGTTATTGTGGGTTATTTGCGTGCGTTGGGTTGGGGACCTGGGTATGTTATTGTGGGTTATTTGCGTGTGTAGGGCTGGGGGGCTGGGTATGTTATTGTGGGTTATTTGCGTGTGTTGGGTTGGGGGGGCTGGGTATGTTATTGTGGGTTATTTGCATGTGTTGGGTTGGGGGGGGCTGGGTATGTTATTGTGGGTTATTTGCGTGTGTTGGGTTGGGGGGGCTGTGTATGTTATTATGGGTTATTTGTGTGTGTTGGGTTGGGGAGCTGGGTATGTTATTGTGGGTTAAATGCGTGTGTTGGGTTGGGGGGGCTGGGTATGTTATTGTGGGTTATTTGCGTGTGTTGGATTGGGGGGGCTGGGTATGTTATTGTGGGTTATTTGCGTGTGTTGGGTTGGGGAGCTGGGTATGTTATTGTGGGTTATTTGCGTGTGTTGGGTTGGGGAGCTGGGTATGTTATTGTGGGTTATTTGCGTGTGTTGGGTTGGGGGGGCTGGGTATGTTATTGTGGGTTATTTGCGTGTGTAGGGCTGGGGGAGCTGGGTATGTTATTGTGGGTTATTTGCGTGTGTTGAGTTGGGGAGCTGGGTATGTTATTGTGGGTTATTTGCGTGTGTTGAGTTGGGGAGCTGGGTATGTTATTGTGGGTTATTTGCGCGTGTTTGGTTGGGGAGCTGGATATGTTATTGTGGGCTATTTGTGTTGGGTTGGGGGAGCTTGGTATGTTATTGTGGGTTATTTGCGTGTGTTGGGTTGTGGGAGCTGGGTATGTTAGTGTGGGTTATTTGCGTGTGTTGGGTTGGGGGAGCTGGTTATGTTATTGTGGGTTATTTGTGTGTGTTGGGTTGGGGAGCTGGGTATGTAATTGTGGGTTATTTGCGTGTGTTGGGTTGGGGGAGGTAGGTATGTTATTGTGGGTTATTTGTGTGTGTTGTGTTGCGGGAGCTGTGTATGTTTTTGTGGGTTATTTGCGTGTGTTGGATTGGGGGAGCTGGGTATGTTATTGTGGGTTATTTGCGTGTGTAGGGTTGGGGGGGCTGGGTAAGTTATTGTGGGTTATTTGCGTGTGTTGGGTTGGGGGGGCTGGGTATGTTATTGTGGATTATTTGCGTGTGTTGGGTTGGGGGGCTGGGTATGTTATTGTGGGTTATTTGCGTGTGTTGGGTTGGGGACCTGGGTATGTTATTGTGGGTTATTTGCGTGTGTTGGGTTGGGGACCTGGGTATGTTATTGTGGGTTATTTGCGTGCGTTGGGTTGGGGACCTGGGTATGTTATTGTGGGTTATTTGCGTGTGTTGGGTTGGGGAGCTGGGTATGTGATTGTGGGTTATTTGCGTGTGTTGGGTTGGGGGAGCTGGGTATGTTATTGTGGGTTATTTGCGTGTGTTGGGTTGGGGAGCTGGGTATGTTATATTGGGTTATTTGTGTGTGTTGGGTTGGGGGGCTGGGTATGTTATTGTGGGTTATTTGCGTGTGTTGGGTTGGGGACCTGGGTATGTTATTGTGGGTTATTTGCATGTGTTGGGTTGGGGAGCTGGGTATGTTATTGTGGGTTATTTGCGTGTGTTGGGTTGGGGGAGCTGGGTATGTTATTGTGGGTTATTTGCGTGTATTGAGTTGGGGAGCTGGGTATGTTATTGTGGGTTATTTTCGTGTGTAGGGCTGGGGGAGCTGGGTATTTTATTGTGGGTTATTTGCGTGTGTTGGGTTGGGGGAGCTGGGTATGTTATTGTGGGTTATTTGCGTGTGTTGGGTTGGGGGAGCTGGGTATGTTACTGTGGGTTATTTGCGTGTGTTGGGTTGGGGACCTGGGTATGTTATTGTGGGTTATTTGCGTGTGTTGGGTTGGGGGAGCTGGGTATGTCATTGTGGGTTATTTGCGTGTGTTGGGTTGGGGGAGCTGGGTATGTTATTGTGGGGTATTTGCGTGTGTTGGGTTGGGGGGGCTGGGTATGTTATTGTGGGTTATTTGCGTGTGTTGGGTTGGGGAGCTGGGTATGTTATTGTGGGTTATTTGCGTGTGTAGGGCTGGGGGAGCTGGGTATTTTATTGTGGGTTATTTGCGTGTATTGGGTTGGGGGAGCTGGGTATGTTATTGCGGGTTATTTGCGTGTGTTGGGTTGGGGAGCTGGGTATGTTACTGTGGGTTATTTGCGTGTGTTAGGTTGGGGTAGCTGGTTATGTTATTGTGGGTTATTTGTGTGTGTTGGGTTGGGGAGCTGGGTATGTAATTGTGGGTTATTTGCGTGTGTTGGGTTGGGGGAGGTAGGTATGTTATTGTGGGTTATTTGTGTGTGTTGTGTTGCGGGAGCTGGGTATGTTTTTGTGGGTTATTTGCGTGTGTTGGATTGGGGGAGCTGGGTATGTTATTGTGGGTTATTTGCGTGTGTAGGGTTGGGGGGGCTGGGTAAGTTATTGTGGGTTATTTGCGTGTGTTGGGTTGGGGGGGCTGGGTATGTTATTGTGGGTTATTTGCGTCTGTTGGGTTGGGGGGGCTGGGCATGATATTGTGGGTTATTTGCGTGTGTTGGGTTGGGGAGCTGGGTATGTTATTGTGGGTTATTTGCGTGTGTTGGGTTGGGGGAGCTGGGTATGTTATTGTGGGTTATTTGCGTGTGTTGGGTTGGGGAGCTGGGTATGTTATATTGGGTTATTTGTGTGTGTTGGGTTGGGGGGCTGGGTATGTTATTGTGGGTTATTTGCGTGTGTTGGGTTGGGGACCTGGGTATGTTATTGTGGGTTATTTGCGTGTGTTGGGTTGGGGACCTGGGTATGTTATTGTGGGTTATTTGCGTGCGTTGGGTTGGGGACCTGGGTATGTTATTGTGGGTTATTTGCGTGTGTTGGGTTGGGGAGCTGGGTATGTGATTGTGGGTTATTTGCGTATGTTGGGTTGGGGGAGCTGGGTATGTTATTGTGGGTTATTTGCGTGTGTTGGGTTGGGGAGCTGGGTATGTTATATTGGGTTATTTGTGTGTGTTGGGTTGGGGGGCTGGGTATGTTATTGTGGGTTATTTGCGTGTGTTGGGTTGGGGACCTGGGTATGTTATTGTGGGTTATTTGCGTGTGTTGGGTTGGGGAGCTGGGGATGTTATTGTGGGTTATTTGCGTGTGTTGGGTTGGGGGAGCTGGGTATGTTATTGTGGGTTATTTGCGTGTATTGAGTTGGGGAGCTGGGTATGTTATTGTGGGTTATTTTCGTGTGTAGGGCTGGGGGAGCTGGGTATTTTATTGTGGGTTATTTGCGTGTGTTGGGTTGGGGGAGCTGGGTATGTTATTGTGGGTTATTTGCGTGTGTTGGGTTGGGGGAGCTGGGTATGTTACTGTGGGTTATTTGCGTGTGTTGGGTTGGGGACCTGGGTATGTTATTGTGGGTTATTTGCGTGTGTTGGGTTGGGGGAGCTGGGTATGTCATTGTGGGTTATTTGCGTGTGTTGGGTTGGGGGAGCTGGGTATGTTATTGTGGGGTATTTGCGTGTGTTGGGTTGGGGGGGCTGGGTATGTTATTGTGGGTTATTTGCGTGTGTTGGGTTGGGGAGCTGGGTATGTTATTGTGGGTTATTTGCGTGTGTAGGGCTGGGGGAGCTGGGTATTTTATTGTGGGTTATTTGCGTGTGTTGGGTTGGGGGAGCTGGGTATGTTATTGCGGGCTATTTGCGTGTGTTGGGTTGGGGGAGCTGGGTATGTTACTGTGGGTTATTTGCGTGTGTTAGGTTGGGGGAGCTGGGTATGTTATTGTGGGTTATTTGCGTGTGTTCGGTTGGGGCAGCTGGGGATGTTATTGTGGGTTATTTGCGTGTGTTGGGTTGGGGACCTGGGTATGTTATTGTGGGTTATTTGCGTGCGTTGGGTTGGGGACCTGGGTATGTAATTGTGGGTTATTTGCGTGTGTTGGGTTGGGGACCTGGGTATGTTATTGTGGGTTATTTGCGTGCGTTGGGTTGGGGACCTGGGTATGTTATTGTGGGTTATTTGCGTGTGTTGGGTTGGGGAGCTGGGTATGTGATTGTGGGTTATTTGCGTATGTTGGGTTGGGGGAGCTGGGTATGTTATTGTGGGTTATTTGCGTGTGTTGGGTTGGGGAGCTGGGTATGTTAT
The DNA here is from genome assembly GCF_047496885.1 of Scyliorhinus torazame. NCBI lineage: Eukaryota > Metazoa > Chordata > Chondrichthyes > Carcharhiniformes > Scyliorhinidae > Scyliorhinus > Scyliorhinus torazame. The sequence goes on from NC_092724.1 coordinate 162,919,127, forward strand.
ATTGGGTTATTTGTGTGTGTTGGGTTGGGGGGCTGGGTATGTTATTGTGGGTTATTTGCGTGTGTTGGGTTGGGGACCTGGGTATGTTATTGTGGGTTATTTGCGTGTGTTGGGTTGGGGAGCTGGGGATGTTATTGTGGGTTATTTGCGTGTGTTGGGTTGGGGGAGCTGGGTATGTTATTGTGGGTTATTTGCGTGTATTGAGTTGGGGAGCTGGGTATGTTATTGTGGGTTATTTTCGTGTGTAGGGCTGGGGGAGCTGGGTATTTTATTGTGGGTTATTTGCGTGTGTTGGGTTGGGGGAGCTGGGTATGTTATTGTGGGTTATTTGCGTGTGTTGGGTTGGGGGAGCTGGGTATGTTACTGTGGGTTATTTGCGTGTGTTGGGTTGGGGACCTGGGTATGTTATTGTGGGTTATTTGCGTGTGTTGGGTTGGGGGAGCTGGGTATGTCATTGTGGGTTATTTGCGTGTGTTGGGTTGGGGGAGCTGGGTATGTTATTGTGGGGTATTTGCGTGTGTTGGGTTGGGGGGGCTGGGTATGTTATTGTGGGTTATTTGCGTGTGTTGGGTTGGGGAGCTGGGTATGTTATTGTGGGTTATTTGCGTGTGTAGGGCTGGGGGAGCTGGGTATTTTATTGTGGGTTATTTGCGTGTGTTGGGTTGGGGGAGCTGGGTATGTTATTGCGGGCTATTTGCGTGTGTTGGGTTGGGGGAGCTGGGTATGTTACTGTGGGTTATTTGCGTGTGTTAGGTTGGGGGAGCTGGGTATGTTATTGTGGGTTATTTGCGTGTGTTCGGTTGGGGCAGCTGGGGATGTTATTGTGGGTTATTTGCGTGTGTTGGGTTGGGGACCTGGGTATGTTATTGTGGGTTATTTGCGTGCGTTGGGTTGGGGACCTGGGTATGTAATTGTGGGTTATTTGCGTGTGTTGGGTTGGGGAGCTGGGTATGTGATTGTGGGTTATTTGCGTGTGTTGGGTTGGGGGAGCTGGGTATGTTATTGTGGGTTATTTGCGTGTGTTGGGTTGGGGAGCTGGGTATGTTATATTGGGTTATTTGTGTGAGTTGGGTTGGGGGGCTGGGTATGTTATTGTGGGTTATTTGCGTGTGTTGGGTTGGGGACCTGGGTATGTTATTGTGGGTTATTTGCGTGTGTTGGGTTGGGGAGCTGGGTATGTTATTGTGGGTTATTTGCGTGTGTTGGGTTGGGGGAGCTGGGTATGTTATTGTGGGTTATTTGCGTGTATTGAGTTGGGGAGCTGGGTATGTTATTGTGGGTTATTTGCGTGTGTAGGGCTGGGGGAGCTGGGTATTTTATTGTGGGTTATTTGCGTGTGTTGGGTTGGGGGAGCTGGGTATGTTATTGTGGGTTATTTGCGTGTGTTAGGTTGGGGGAGCTGGGTATGTTACTGTGGGTTATTTGCGTGTGTTGGGTTGGGGACCTGGGTATGTTATTGTGGGTTATTTGCGTGTGTTGGGTTGGGGAGCTGGGTATGTCATTGTGGGTTATTTGCGTGTGTTGGGTTGGGGGAGCTGGGTATGTTATTGTGGGGTATTTGCGTGTGTTGGGTTGGGGGGGCTGGGTATGTTATTGTGGGTTATTTGCGTGTGTTGGGTTGGGGAGCTGGGTATGTTATTGTGGGTTATTTGCGTGTGTAGGGCTGGGGGAGCTGGGTATTTTATTGTGGGTTATTTGCGTGTGTTGGGTTGGGGGAGCTGGGTATGTTATTGCGGGTTATTTGCGTGTGTTGGGTTGGGGGAGCTGGGTATGTTACTGTGGGTTATTTGCGTGTGTTAGGTTGGGGGAGCTGGGTATGTTATTGTGGGTTATTTGCGTGTGTTCGGTTGGGGCAGCTGGGTATGTTATTGTGGGTTATTTGCGTGTGTTGGGTTGGGGACCTGGGTATTTTATTGTGGGTTATTTGCGTGTGTTGGGTGGGGGGACCTGGGTATGTTATTGTGGGTTATTTGCGTGTGTTGGGTTGGGGACCTGGGTATTTTATTGTGGGTTATTTACGTGTGTTGGGTTGGGGGAGCTGGATATGTTATTGTGGGTTATTTGCGTGTGTTGGGTTGGGGGAGCTGGGTATGTTATTGTGGGTTATTTGCGTGTGTTGGGTTGGGGAGCTGGGTATGTTATTGTGGGTTATTTGCGTGTGTTGGGTTGGGGGAGCTGGGTATGTTATTGTGGGTTATTTGCGTGCGTTGGGTTGGGGAGCTGGGCATTTTATTGTGGGTTATTTGCGTGTGTTGGGTTGGGGAGCTGGGTATGTTATTGTGAGTTATTTGCGTGTGTTGGGTAGGGGGAGCAGGGTATGTTATTGTGGGGTATTTGCGTGTGTTGGGTTGGGGGGGGCTGGGTATGTTATTGTGGGTTATTTGCGTGTGTAGGGCTGGGGGAGCTGGGTATGTTATTGTGGCTTATTTGCGTGTGTTGGGTTGGGGAGCTGGGTATATTATTGTGGGTTATTTGCGTGTGTAGGGCTGGGGAGCTGGGTATGTTATTGTGGGTTATTTGCGTGTGTAGGGTTGGGGGGGCTGGGTAAGTTATTGTGGGTTATTTGCGTGCGTTGGGTTGGGGACCTGGGTATGTTATTGTGGGTTATTTGCGTGTGTTGGGTTGGGGAGCTGCGTATGTTATTGTGGGTTATTTGCGTGTGTTGGGTTGGGGGAGCTGGGTATGTTATTGTGGGTTATTTGCGTGTGTTGGGTTGGGGAGCTGGGTATGTTATATTGGGTTATTTGTGTGTGTTGGGTTGGGGGGCTGGGTATGTTATTGTGGGTTATTTGCGTGTGTTGGGTTGGGGACCTGGGTATGTTATTGTGGGTTATTTGCGTGTGTTGGGTTGGGGAGCTGGGTATGTTATTCCGGGTTATTTGCGTGTGTTGGGTTGGGGGAGCTGGGTATGTTATTGTGGGTTATTTGCGTGTGTTGAGTTGGGGAGCTGGGTATGTTATTGTGGGTTATTTGCGTGTGTAGGGCTGGGGGAGCTGGGTATTTTATTGTGGGTTATTTGCGTGTGTTGGGTTGGGGGAGCTGGGTATGTTATTGTGGGTTATTTGCGTGTGTTGGGTTGGGGGAGCTGGGTATGTTACTATGGGTTATTTGCGTGTGTTGGGTTGGGGACCTGGGTATGTTATTGTGGGTTATTTGCGTGTGTTGGGTTGGGTGAGCTGGGTATGATATTGTGGGTTATTTGCGTGTGTTGGGTTGGGGGAGCTGGGTATGTTATTGTGGGGTATTTGCGTGTGTTGGGTTGGGGGGGCTGGGTATGTTATTGTGGGTTATTTGCGTGTGTTGGGTTGGGGAGCTGGGTATGTTATTGTGGGTTATTTGCGTGTGTAGGGCTGGGGGAGCTGGGCATTTTATTGTGGGTTATTTGCGTGTGTTGGGTTGGGGGAGCTGGGTATGTTATTGTGGGTTATTTGCGTGTGTTGGGTTGGCGGAGCTGGGTATGTTACTGTGGGTTATTTGCGTGTGTTGGGTTGGGGGAGCTGGGTATGTTATTGTGGGTTATTTGCGTGTGTTCGGTTGGGGGAGCTGGGTATGTTATTGTGGGTTATTTGCGTGTGTTGGGTTGGGGACCTGGGTATTTTATTGTGGGTTATTTGCGGGTGTTGGTTTGGGGGACCTGGGTATGTTATTGTGGGTTATTTGCGCGTGTTGGGTTGGGGACCTGGGTATTTTATTGTGGGTTATTTGCCTGCGTTGGGTTGGGGACCTGGGTATGTTATTGTGGGTTATTTGCTTGTGTTGGGTTGGGGAGCTGGGTATGTTACTGTGGGTTATTTGCGTGTGTTGGGTTGGGGGAGCTGGGTATGTTATTGTGGGTTATTTGCGTGTGTTGGGTTGGGGAGCTGGGTATGTTATATTGGGTTATTTGTGTGTGTTGGGTTGGGGGGCTGGGTATGTTATTGTGGGTTATTTGCGTGTGTTGGGTTGGGGACCTGGGTATGTTATTGTGGGTTATTTGCGTGTGTTGGGTTGGGGAGCTGGGTATGTTATTGTGGGTTATTTGCGTGTGTTGGGTTGGGGGAGCAGGGTATGTTATTGTGGGTTATTTGCGTGTATTGAGTTGGGGAGCTGGGTATGTTATTGTGGGTTATTTGCGTGTGTAGGGCTGGGGGAGCTGGGTATTTTATTGTGGGTTATTTGCGTGTGTTGGGTTGGGGGAGCTGGGTATGTTATTGTGGGTTATTTGCGTGTGTTAGGTTGGGGGAGCTGGGTATGTTACTGTGGGTTATTTGCGTGTGTTGGGTTGGGGACCTGGGTATGTTATTGTGGGTTATTTGCGTGTGTTGGGTTGGGGGAGCTGGGTATGTCATTGTGGGTTATTTGCGTGTGTTGGGTTGGGGGAGCTGGGTATGTTATTGTGGGGTATTTGCGTGTGTTGGGTTGGGGGGGCTGGGTATGTTATTGTGGGTTATTTGCGTGTGTTGGGTTGGGGAGCTGGGTATGTTATTGTGGGTTATTTGCGTGTGTAGGGCTGGGGGAGCTGGGTATTTTATTGTGGGTTATTTGCGTGTGTTGGGTTGGGGGAGCTGCGTATGTTATTGCGGGTTATTTGCGTGTGTTGGGTTGGGGGAGCTGGGTATGTTACTGTGGGTTATTTGCGTGTGTTAGGTTGGGGGAGCTGGGTATGTTATTGTGGGTTATTTGCGTGTGTTCGGTTGGGGCAGCTGGGTATGTTATTGTGGGTTATTTGCGTGTGTTGGGTTGGGGACCTGGGTATTTTATTGTGGGTTATTTGCGTGTGTTGGGTGGGGGGACCTGGGTATGTTATTGTGGGTTATTTGCGTGTGTTGGGTTGGGGACCTGGGTATTTTATTGTGGGTTATTTACGTGTGTTGGGTTGGGGGAGCTGGATATCTTATTGTGGGTTATTTGCGTGTGTTGGGTTGGGGGAGCTGGGTATGTTATTGTGGGTTATTTGCGTGTGTTGGGTTGGGGAGCTGGGTATGTTATTGTGGGTTATTTGCGTGTGTTGGGTTGGGGGAGCTGGGTATGTTATTGTGGGTTATTTGCGTGCGTTGGGTTGGGGAGCTGGGCATTTTATTGTGGTTTATTTGCGTGTGTTGGGTTGGGGAGCTGGGTATGTTATTGTGAGTTATTTGCGTGTGTTGGGTAGGGGGAGCTGGGTATGTTATTGTGGGGTATTTGCGTGTGTTGGGTTGGGGGGGGCTGGGTATGTTATTGTGGGTTATTTGCGTGTGTAGGGCTTGGGGAGCGGGGTATGTTATTGTGGCTTATTTCCGTGTGTTGGGTTGGGGAGCTGGGTATATTATTGTGGGTTATTTGCGTGTGTAGGGCTGGGGAGCTGGGTATGTTATTGTGGGTTATTTGCGAGTGTAGGGTTGGGGGGGCTGGGTAAGTTATTGTGGGTTATTTGCGTGTGTTTGGTTGGGGTGGCTGTGTATGTTATTGTGGGTTATTTGCGTGTGTTGGGTTGGGGGTGCTGGGTATGTTATTGTGGGTTATTTGCGTGTGTTGGGTTGGGGAGCTGGGTATGTTATTGTGGGTTATTTGCGTGTGTTGGGTTGGGGACCTGGGTGTGTTATTGTGGGTTATTTGCGTGCGTTGGGTTGGGGACCTGGGTATGTTATTGTGGGTTATTTGCGTGTGTTGGGTTGGGGAGCTGCGTATGTTATTGTGGGTTATTTGCGTGTGTTGGGTTGGGGGAGCTGGGTATGTTATTGTGGGTTATTTGCGTGTGTTGGGTTGGGGAGCTGGGTATGTTATATTGGGTTATTTGTGTGTGTTGGGTTGGGGGGCTGGGTATGTTATTGTGGGTTACTTGCGTGTGTTGGGTTGGGGACCTGGGTATGTTATTGTGGGTTATTTGCGTGTGTTGGGTTGGGGAGCTGGGTATGTTATTCCGGGTTATTTGCGTGTGTTGGGTTGGGGGAGCTGGGTATGTTATTGTGGGTTATTTGCGTGTGTTGAGTTGGGGAGCTGGGTATGTTATTGGGGGTTATTTGCGTGTGTAGGGCTGGGGAGCTGGGTATTTTATTGTGGGTTATTTGCGTGTGTTGGGTTGGGGGAGCTGGGTATGTTATTGTGGGTTATTTGCGTGTGTTGGGTTGGGGGAGCTGGGTATGTTACTGTGGGTTATTTGCGTGTGTTGGGTTGGGGACCTGGGTATGTTATTGTGGGTTATTTGCGTGTGTTGGGTTGGGGGAGCTGGGTATGTTATTGTGGGTTATTTGCGTGTGTTGGGTTGGGGGAGTGGGTATGTTATTGTGGGGTATTTGCGTGTGTTGGGTTGGGGGGGCTGGGTATGTTATTGTGGGTTATTTGCGTGTGTTGGGTTGGGGAGCTGGGTATGTTATTGTGGGTTATTTGCGTGTGTAGGGCTGGGGGAGCTGGGTATTTTATTGTGGGTTATTTGCGTGTGTTGGGTTGGGGGAGCTGGGTATGTTATTGTGGGTTATTTGCGTGTGTTGGGTTGGGGGAGCTGGGTATGTTACTGTGGGTTATTTGCGTGTGTTGGGTTGGGGGAGCTGGGTATGTTATTGTGGGTTATTTGCGTGTGTTCGGTTGGGGGAGCTGGGTATGTTATTGTGGGTTATTTGCGTGTGTTGGGTTGGGGACCTGGGTATTTTATTGTGGGTTATTTGCGTGTGTTGGTTTGGGGGACCTGGGTATGTTATTGTGGGTTATTTGCGTGTGTTGGGTTGGGGACCTGGGTATTTTATTGTGGGTTATTTGCCTGCGTTGGGTTGGGGACCTGGGTATGTTATTGTGGGTTATTTGCGTGTGTTGGGTTGGGGAGCTGGGTAGGTTATTGTGGGTTATTTGCGTGTGTTGGGTTGGGGGAGCTGGGTATGTTATTGTGGGTTATTTGCGTGTGTTGGGTTGGGGAGCTGGGTATGTTATATTGGGTTATTTGTGTGTGTTGGGTTGGGGGGCTGGGTATGTTATTGTGGGTTATTTGCGTGTGTTGGGTTGGGGACCTGGGTATGTTATTGTGGGTTATTTGCGTGTGTTGGGTTGAGGAGCTGGGTATGTTATTGTCGGTTATTTGCGTGTGTTGGGTTGGGGGAGCTGGGCATGTTATTGTGGGTTATTTGCGTGTGTTGAGTTGGGGAGCTGGGTATGTTATTGTGGGTTATTTGCGTGTGTAGGGCTGGGGGAGCTGGGTATTTTATTGTGGGTTATTTGCGTGTGTTGGCTTGGAGGAGCTGGGTATGTTATTGTGGGTTATTTGCGTGTGTTAGGTTGGGGGAGCTGGGTATGTTACTGTGGGTTATTGGCGTGTGTTGGGTTGGGGACTTGGGTATGTTATTGCGGGTTATTTGCGTGTGTTGGTTGGGGGAGCTGGGTATGTTATTGTGGGTTATTTGCGTGTGTTGGGTTGGGGGAGCTGGGTATGTTATTGTGGGGTATTTGCGTGTGTTGGGTTGGGGGGGCTGGGTATGTTATTGTGGGTTATTTGCGTGTGTTGGGTTTGGGAGGTGGGTATGTTGTGGGTTATTTGCGTGTGTAGGGTTGGGGGAGCTGGGTATTTTATTGTGGGTTATTTGCGTGTGTTGGGTTGGGGGAGCTGGGTATGTTACTGTGGGTTATTTGCATGTGTTGGGTTGGGGGAGCTGGGTATGTTATTGTGGGTTATTTGCGTGTGTTCGGTTGGGGGAGCTGGGTATGTTATAGTGGGTTATTTGTGTGTGTTGGGTTGGGGACCTGCGTATTTTATTGTGGGTTATTTGCGTGTGTTGGGTTGGGGACCTGGGTATGTTATTGTGGGTTATTTGCGTGTGTTGGGTTAGGGAGCTGGGTATGTTATTGTGGGTTATTTGCGTGTGTAGGGCTGGGGGAGCTGGGTATGTTATTGTGGGTTATTTGCGTGTGTTGGGTTGGGGGACCTGGTTATGTTATTGTGGGTTATTTGCGTGTGTTGGGTTGGGGACCTGGGTATTTTATTGTGGGTTATTTACGTGTGTTGGGTTGGGGGAGCTGGATATGTTATTGTGGGTTATTTGCGTGTGTTGGGTTGGGGGAGCTGGGTATGTTATTTTGGGTTATTTGTGTGTGTTGGGTTGGGGGAGCTGGGTATGTTATTGTGGGTTATTTGCGTGCGTTGTGTTGGGGAGCTGGGTATGTTATTGTGGGTTATTTGCGTGTGTTGGGTTGGGGAGCTGGGTATGTTATTGTGGGTTATTTGCGTGTGTTGTGTAGGGGGAGCTGGGTATGTTATTGTGGGGTATTTGCGTGTGTTGGGTTGGGGGGGGCTGGGTATGTTATATTGGGTTATTTGCGTGTGTAGGGCTGGGGGGGGATGGGTATGTTATTGTGGGTTATTTGCGTGTGTTGGATTGGGGGAGCTGGGTATGTTATTGTGGGTTATTTGCGTGTGTTGGGTTGGGGGAGCTGGGTATGTTACTGTGGGTTATTTGCGTCTGTTGGGTTGGGGGAGCTGGGTATGTTATTGTGGGTTATTTGCGCGTGTTGAGTTGGGGAGCTGGGTATGTTATTGTGGGTTATTTGCGTGCGTTGGGTTGGGGAGCTGGGTATGTTATTGTGGGTTATTTTCGTGTGTTGGGTTGGAGGAGCTGGGTATGTTATTGTGGGTTATTTGCGTGTGTTGGGTTGGGGGAGCTGGGTATGTTATTGTGGGTTATTTGCGTGTGTTGGGTTGGGGACTTGGGTATGTTATTGCGGGTTATTTGCGTATGTTGGTTGGGGGAGCTGGGTATGTTATTGTGGGTTATTTGCGTGTGTTGGGTTGGGGGAGCTGGGTATGTTATTGTGGGGTATTTGCGTGTGTTGGGTTGGGGGTCTGGGTATGTTATTGTGGGTTATTTGCGTGTGTTGGGTTGGGGAGCTGGGTATGTTGTGGGTTATTTGCGTGTGTAGGGCTGGGGGAGCTGGGTATTTTATTGTGGGTTATTTGCGTGTGTTGGGTTGGGGGAGCTGGGTATGTTACTGTGGGTTATTTGCGTGTGTTGGGTTGGGGGAGCTGGGTATGTTATTGTGGGTTATTTGCGTGTGTTCGGTTGGGGGAGCTGGGTATGTTATAGTGGGTTATTTGCGTGTGTTGGGTTGGGGAGCTGGGTATGTTGTGGGTTATTTGCGTGTGTTGGGTTGGGGGAGCTGGGTATGTTATTGTGGGTTATTTGCGTGTGTTGGGTTGGGGGAGCTGGGTATGTTACTGTGGGTTATTTGCGTGTGTTGGGTTGGGGGAGCTGGGTATGTTATTGTGGGTTATTTGCGTGTGTTCGGTTGGGGGAGCTGGGTATGTTATAGTGGGTTATTTGTGTGTGTTGGGTTGGGGACCTGCGTATTTTATTGTGGGTTATTTGCGTGTGTTGGGTTGGGGACCTGGGTATGTTATTGTGGGTTATTTGCGTGTGTTGGGTTGGGGAGCTGGGTATGTTATTGTGAGTTATTTGCGTGTGTAGGGCTGGGGGAGCTGGGTATGTTATTGTGGGTTATTTGCGTGTGTTGGGTTGGGGGACCTGGTTATGTTATTGTGGGTTATTTGCGTGTGTTGGGTTGGGGACCTGGGTATTTTATTGTGGGTTATTTACGTGTGTTGGGTTGGGGGAGCTGGATATGTTATTGTGGGTTATTTGCGTGTGTTGGGTTGGGGGAGCTGGGTATGTTATTTTGGGTTATTTGTGTGTGTTGGGTTGGGGGAGCTGGGTATGTTATTGTGGGTTATTTGCGTGTGTTGGGTTGGGGGAGCTGGGTATGTTATTTTGGGTTATTTGTGTGTGTTGGGTTGGGGGGGCTGGGTATGTTATTGTGGGTTATTTGCGTGTGTTGGGTTGGGGAGCTGGGTATGTTATTGTGGGTTATTTACGTGTGTTGGGTTGGGGGAGCTGGGTATGTTATTGTGGGTTATTTGCGTGCGTTGGGTTGGGGAGCTGGGTATGTTATTGTGGGTTATTTGCGTGTGTTGGGTTGGGGAGCTGGGTATGTTATTGTGGGTTATTTGCGTGTGTTGTGTAGGGGGAGCTGGGTATGTTATTGTGGGGTATTTGCGTGTGTTGGGTTGGGGGGGCTGGGTATGTTATTGTGGGTTATTTGCGTGTGTAGGGCTGGGGGGGGCTGGGTATGTTATTGTGGGTTATTTGCGTGTGTTGGATTGGGGGAGCTGGGTATGTTACTGTGGGTTATTTGCGTCTGTTGGGTTCGGGGAGCTGGGTATGTTATTGTGGGTTATTTGCGCGTGTTGGGTTGGGGAGCTGGGTATGTTATTGTGGGTTATTTGCGTGCGTTGGGTTGGGGAGCTGGGTATGTTATTGTGGGTTATTTTCGTGTGTTGGGTTGGGGGAGCTGGGTATGTTATTGTGGGTTATTTGCGTGTGTTGGGTTGGGGAGCTGGGTATGTTATTGTGGGTTATTTGTGTGTGTTGGGTTGGGGGGCTGGGTATGTTATTGTGGGTTATTTGCGTGTGTTGGGTTGGGGGAGCTGGGTATGTTACTGTGGGTTATTTGCGTGTGTTGGGTTGGGGACCTGGGTATGTTATTGTGGGTTATTTGCGTGTGTTGGGTTGGGGGAGCTGGGTATGTTATTGTGGGTTATTTGCGTGTGTTGGGTTGGGGGAGCTGGGTATGTTATTGTGGGGTATTTGCGTGTGTTGGGTTGGGAGGGCTGGGTATGTTATTGTGGGTTATTTGCGTGTGTTGGGTTGGGGAGCTGGGTATGTTGTGGGTTATTTGCGTGTGTAGGGCTGGGGGAGCTGGGTATTTTATTGTGGGTTATTTGCGTGTGTTGGGTTGGGGGAGCTGGGTCTGTTATTGTGGGTTATTTGCGTGTGTTGGGTTGGGGGAGCTGGGTATGTTACTGTGGGTTATTTGCGTGTGTTGGGTTGGGGGAGCTGGGTATGTTATTGTGGGTTATTTGCGTGTGTTCGGTTGGGGCAGCTGGGTATGTTATTGTGGGTTATTTGTGTGTGTTGGGTTGGGGACCTGGGTATTTTATTGTGGGTTATTTGCGTGTGTTGGGTTGGGGACCTGGGTATGTTATTGTGGGTTATTTGTGTGTGTTGGGTTGGGGAGCTGGGTATGTTATTGTGGGTTATTTGCGTGTGTAGGGCTGGGGGAGCTGGGTATGTTATTGTGGGTTATTTGCGTGTGTTGGGTTGGGGGACCTGGTTATGTTATTGTGGGTTATTTGCGTGTGTTGGGTAGGGGACCTGGGTATTTTATTGTGGGTTATTTACGTGTGTTGGGTTGGGGGAGCTGGATATGTTATTGTGGGTTATTTGTGTGTGTTGGGTTGGGGGAGCTGGGTATGTTATTGTGGGTTATTTGCATGCGTTGGGTTGGGGAGCTAGGTATGTTATTGTGGGTTATTTGCGTGTGTTGGGTTGGGGAGCTGGGTATGTTATTGTGGGTTATTTGCGTGTGTTGGGTTGGGGGAGCTGGGTATGTTATTGTGGGTTATTTGCGTGTGTTGGGTTGGGGGAGCTGGGTATGTTATTGTGGGGTATTTGCGTGTGTTGGGTTGGGAGGGCTGGGTATGTTATTGTGGGTTATTTGCGTGTGTTGGGGTGGGGAGCTGGGTATGTTGTGGGTTATTTGCGTGTGTAGGGCTGGGGGAGCTGGGTATTTTATTGTGGGTTATTTGCGTGTGTTGGGTTGGGGGAGCTGGGTATGTTATTGTGGGTTATTTGCGTGTGTTGGGTTGGGGGAGCTGGGTATGTTACTGTGCGTTATTTGCGTGTGTTGGGTTGGGGGAGCTGAGTATGTTATTGTGGGTTATTTGCGTGTGTTCGGTTGGGGGAGCTGGGTATGTTATTGTGGGTTATCTGTGTGTGTTGGGTTGGGGACCTGGGTATTTTATTGTGGGTTATTTGCGTGTGTTGGGTTGGGGACCTGGGTATGTTATTGTGGGTTATTTGTGTGTGTTGGGTTGGGGAGCTGGGTATGTTATTGTGGGTTATTTGCATGTGTAGGGCTGGGGGAGCTGGGTATGTTATTGTGGGTTATTTGCGTGTGTTGGGTTGGGGGACCTGGTTATGTTATTGTGGGTTATTTGCGTGTGTTGGGTAGGGGACCTGGGTATTTTATTGTGGGTTATTTACGTGTGTTGGGTTGGGGGAGCTGGATATGTTATTGTGGATTATTTGTGTGTGTTGGGTTGGGGGAGCTGGGTATGTTATTGTGGGTTATTTGCGTGTGTTGGGTTGGGGAGCTGGGTATGTTATTGTGGGTTATTTGCATGTGTTGGGTTGGGGAGCTGGGTATGTTATTGTGGGTTATTTGCGTGTGTTGGGTAGGGGGAGCTGGGTATGTTATTGTGGGGTATTTGCGTGTGTTGGGTTGGGGGAGCTGGGTATGTTACTGTGGGTTATTTGCGTGTGTTGGGTTGGGGACTTGGGTATGTTATTGCGGGTTATTTGCGTGTGTTGGTTGGGGGAGCTGGGTATGTTATTGTGGGTTATTTGCGTGTGTTGGGTTGGGGGAGCTGGGTATGTTATTGTGGGGTATTTGCGTGTGTTGGGTTGGGGGGGCTGGGTACGTTATTGTGGGTTATTTGCGTGTGTTGGGTTGGGGAGCTGGGTATGTTGTGGGTTATTTGTGTGTGTAGGGCTGGGGGAGCTGGGTATTTTATTGTGGGTTATTTGCGTGTGTTGGGTTGGGGGAGCTGGGTATGTTATTGTGGGTTATTTGCTTGTGTTGGGTTGGGGGAGCTGGGTATGTTACTGTGGGTTATTTGCGTGTGTTGGGTTGGGGGAGCTGGGTATGTTATTGTGGGTTATTTGCGTGTGTTCGGTTGGGGGAGCTGGGTATGTTATAGTGGGTTATTTGTGTGTGTTGGGTTGGGGACCTGCGTATTTTATTGTGGGTTTTTGCGTGTGTTGGGTTGGGGGACCTGGTTATGTTATTGTGGGTTATTTGCGTGTGTTGGGTTGGGGACCTGGGTATTTTATTGTGGGTTATTTACGTGTGTTGGGTTGGGGGAGCTGGATATGTTATTGTGGGTTATTTGCGTGTGTTGGGTTGGGGGAGCTGGGTATGTTATTTTGGGTTATTTGTGTGTGTTGGGTTGGGGGAGCTGGGTATGTTATTGTGGGTTATTTGCGTGCGTTGGGTTGGGGAGCTGGGTATGTTATTGTGGGTTATTTGCGTGTGTTGGGTTGGGGAGCTGGGTATGTTATTGTGGGTTATTTGCGTGTGTTGTGTAGGGGGAGCTGGGTATGTTATTGTGGGGTATTTGCGTGTGTTGGGTTGGGTGGGCTGGGTATGTTATTGTGGGTTATTTGCGTGTGTAGGGCTGGGGGGGGATGGGTATGTTATTGTGGGTTATTTGCGTGTGTTGGATTGGGGGAGCTGGGTATGTTATTGTGGGTTATTTGCGTGTGTTGGGTTGGGGGAGCTGGGTATGTTACTGTGGGTTATTTGCGTCTGTTGGGTTGGGGGAGCTGGGTATGTTATTGTGGGTTATTTGCGCGTGTTGGGTTGGGGACCTGGGTATGTTATTGTGGGTTATTTGCGTGCGTTGGGTTGGGGAGCTGGGTATGTTATTGTGGGTTATTTTCGTGTGTTGGGTTGGGGGAGCTGGGTATGTTATTGTGGGTTATTTGCGTGTGTTGGGTTGGGGAGCTGGGTATGTTATTGTGGGTTATTTGCGTGTGTTGGGTTGGGGGGCTGGGTATGTTATTGTGGGTTATTTGCGTGTGTTGGGTTGGGGGGGCTGGGTATGTTATTGTGGGTTATTTGCGTGTGTTGGGTTGGGGAGCTGGGTATGTTATTGTGGGTTATTTGCGTGTGTAGGGCTGGGGGGGGCTGGGTATGTTATTGTGGGTTATTTGCGTGTGTTGGGTTGGGGGAGCTGGGTATGTTACTGTGGGTTATTTGCGTGTGTTGGGTTGGGGACCTGGGTATGTTATTGTGGGTTATTTGCGTGTGTTGGGTTGGGGGAGCTGGGTATGTTATTGTGGGTTATTTGCGTGTGTTGGGTTGGGGGAGCTGGGTATGTTATTGTGGGGTATTTGCGTGTGTTGGGTTGGGAGGGCTGGGTATGTTATTGTGGGTTATTTGCGTGTGTTGGGTTGGGGAGCTGGGTATGTTGTGGGTTATTTGCGTGTGTAGGGCTGGGGGAGCTGGGTATTTTATTGTGGGTTATTTGCGTGTGTTGGGTTAGGGAGCTGGGTATGTTATTGTGGGTTATTTGCGTGTGTTGGGTTGGGGGAGCTGGGTATGTTACTGTGGGTTATTTGCGTGTGTTGGGTTGGGGGAGCTGGGTATGTTATTGTGGGTTATTTGCGTGTGTTCGGTTGGGGGAGCTGGGTATGTTATTGTGGGTTATTTGTGTGTGTTGGGTTGGGGACCTGGGTATTTTATTGTGGGTTATTTGCGTGTGTTGGGTTGGGGACCTGGGTATGTTATTGTGGGTTATTTGTGTGTGTTGGGTTGGGGAGCTGGGTATGTTATTGTGGGTTATTTGCGTGTGTAGGGCTGGGGGAGCTGGGTATGTTATTGTGGGTTATTTGCGTGTGTTGGGTTGGGGGACCTGGTTATGTTATTGTGGGTTATTTGCGTGTGTTGGGTAGGGGAGCTGGGTCTGTTATTGTGGGTTATTTGCGTGTGTTGGGTTGGGGGAGCTGGGTATGTTATTGTGGGTTATTTGCGTGTGTTCGGTTGGGGGAGCTGGGTATGTTATTGTGGGTTATTTGTGTGTGTTGGGTTGGGGACCTGGGTATTTTATTGTGGGTTATTTGCGTGTGTTGGGTTGGGGACCTGGGTATGTTATTGTGGGTTATTTGTGTGTGTTGGGTTGGGGAGCTGGGTATGTTATTGTGGGTTATTTGCGTGTGTAGGGCTGGGGGAGCTGGGTATGTTATTGTGGGTTATTTGCGTGTGTTGGGTTGGGGGACCTGGTTATGTTATTGTGGGTTATTTGCGTGTGTAGGGCTGGGGGAGCTGGGTATGTTATTGTGGGTTATTTGCGTGTGTTGGGTTGGGGGACCTGGTTATGTTATTGTGGGTTATTTGCGTGTGTTGGGTAGGGGGAGCTGGGTATGTTATTGTGGGGTATTTGCGTGTGTTGGGTTGGGGGGGCTGGGTATGTTATTGTGGGTTATTTGCGTGTGTAGGGCTGGGGGGGCTGGGTATGTTATTGTGGGTTATTTGCGTGTGTTGGATTGGGGGAGCTGGGTATGTTATTGTGGGTTATTTCGTGTGTTGGGTTGGGGGAGCTGGGTATGTTATTGTGGGTTATTTGCGTGTGTTGGGTTGGGGGGGCTGGATATGTTATTGTGGGTTATTTGCGTGTGTTGGGTTGAGGAGCTGGGTATGTTATTGTGGGTTATTTGCGTGTGTTGGGTTGGGGGGGCTAGGTATGTTACTGTGGGTTATTTGCGTGTGTTGGGTTGGGGGAGCTGGGTATGTTATTGTGGGTTATTTGCGTGTGTTTGGTTGGGGAGCTGGGTATGTTATTGTGGGTTATTTTTGTGTGTTGGGATGGGGGAGCTGGGTATGTTATTGTGGGTTATTTGCGTGTGTTGGGTTGGGGCGGCTGGGTATGTTATTGTGGGTTATTTGCGTGTGTAGGGCTGGGGGGGGCTGGGTATGTTATTGTGGGTTATTTGCGTGTGTAGGGCTGGGGGGGGCTGGGTATGTTATTGTGGGTTATTTGCGTGTGTAGGGCTGGGGGGGGCTGGGTATGTTATTGTGGGTTATTTGCGTGTGTTGGATTTCTCTGTTGTTTAAAATGTTAAAATTATAAATGCCTCAATAAAATATTTTCTCAATAAAAAGAATTATCTCTGGCTGTATTTCTTCAGAAACCTTCTCAGCTCCAGCCAAAAACCAACCCTGAAAACCTCAACACCTGCCTGTTCCCTGGCTCCTCCCATTAACTGCGTCACCTCACTGAACTAAACACCGTAAACACCGTGTGGAGCACACCGGTTTCACCGGGCCTCCTGCCCGGCGATTCAGTGGCCCGCACGGGGCCAGCACGGTGCGGAGTGCTGCGCGCGGTTCCAGCGCTGACAGGCAGCCCTGCACTGCCAGCGGGGGTCCGAGCACGCACACGGCAGCCATCTCCGTGCCGGCCCATGCACACTGCAGCCGTCTCCGTGCCGGCCCACGCACACGGCAGCCGTCTCCGTGCCGGCCCACGCACACGGCAGCCGTCTCCGTGCCGGCCCATGCGCACGGCAGCTGTCTCCGCGCCGGCCCATGCACGTGGTGGCCGTTTCCGCGCCGGCGCCGATCAACATGGCGGAGCCGTACAGCGGGTCTGCGCGGTAGGAAGTAGGCCCCCTCCAGATCGCGGGAGCCTACCGATCGATAGCCCCCGATCGCAGGCCTGAACGTCGTGGACGCCCCCCTGGAGTCTGATAGCTCCCCCCCTCCCCACCAGGACAGCCACCGCGGCCACGGGTCCGAGCTCCTGCCGGGTGGTACCAGGTTGGGACCATGCTGGTGGGATTCGGTGGAACGCGCTGGGAGTTCGGCCAGTTGACCATGGAGAATCGCAAAGCGGCCACCGACCGGCGCTGCATCGATCACGCGGGCATGATTGGCAGCGATTCTCTGGTCGCCGGAGAACCGCGTCCTAGCGTCGGAGCGGCGTGGCGGGAATTTCCCACGTCACCGCCGATTCTTGACCCGGCGCCAGCTCGGAGAATCCCGGTCAATGTCTCTAATTAATTACGGCCCGGTCCATAAGCCCAAACTTTTACGATGCTTTAATTGCACCTCTGGCTCCAAAAAACCTAGCTGTCTTGAAAAACCAGGATTCTTTTAAAACACTACCATAGTGTATACACACTAACCCAGGACATTAAGCCTTACTGCACCAAATACATTTAATACAATATATCTGAAATTGCTACATTCATCACACAGCCACTGCGCTGTGTGTGTGCTCTTGGGGGCTGTAGATATTGATGTGTCAACCTGCTCTACACTCTGGTCTGTAATGAAGGAAACGCAGCAGCTCATTTCCACAAAGCAAGATCCCACATCTGATCATGCGATCGTGATCAGATCATCTGTTTTAGAGAGGTTACCTGAGGAATAAATATTGTCCAAGACATTGGGGGCGAACATCGTTTTTTTTTTAAGCGGTCACAAGCACCTCGGGCAGAAGGAGCCTTGGTCCAATGTCTCAACCCCAATAAACTGCTCCTCTGGCAGTACAGTGCTCCCTCAGTACAGAATCTTACAGACTGGACCAAGGCTGATAGATAATCCACCCCCCCCCCCCCCCCCCCCCCCACCACTCTCAGCAACAATAGCTCCAGATAGTGAGATTGTTCCGCCCTGGTTAAGGAAGTGGAGCAGGGAATAGCTATTGCGAGGAGCCTGTGAATAGGCCACTCAAACAGGATTCTGGGGCCTCAGCCAGTCTTGGGGACTCGCAGTCTGTACTCCAGCAAGAGACAGAAATGGATTCTAATGGCACTGAAGGCTACAGCAGGGTACCACTGCCCTCCAGTGTTTACACCAAGTAACAACATTGTAAACCAAACAAACTACACATGCTTCAAAACACGGTGAGAGAAGGAAAGACTTGCATTTCTATTGAGCTTTCCACAACCTCAGGACATCCCAAAGTGCTTTGGAGTAATAGGGTACTTTTTGACGTGTAGTCAATATAAATAAGGCAATACATTTGCTCCCACCAAGCTCCCAGTAGGAGCATTAACATCGAACTTGCATTTAAGTATCTAGAATGTAGGAAACGATAAACTGGAGAATTGTCCAAATAATTGAGCGGCACGGCGGCACAGTGGTTAGCACTGCTGCCTCACAGCGTTAGCGTCCCAGGTTCCTGATGGCGAGGTTCACTGGTGCTTTTAAACATTGTGAAACAGGCACCATAGCTGCTGAGGGAGGGAGAGGGGGAGCGGAAAGTGCCCAACATCGCCATAGTCTGCTGACAGCTGTGCCACTGGACAGGGGGTTCTGCCAGGGCCGGGGGGAGTAGCGGGGGGTGGCCAGGAGGTGGTCTGTGGGGTCGGGGCGGACGGGCACGGAACACCATTGCCGCAGCCGGCAAGGCAGCCGTGCAGCTGCGCATGTCTCTGACGGCCCGCTGTGAACCTCGGGCCACAGCTGACCCATCAGCGCGATGGGTGCGCTCCTGCGCCATCTTGTTGTCTGGGACGGTGTGAGCGGGGAGTGAAGCGTGTATATGGGGCTGCAGCTTGTCAGCCTCCCGAGTGTCATTTGCAAGCCCGGCGAATCCAGCACCCTTTCTCATTGGACTGGATTGTGTTCCACGTGGTGCCGGACCGAGACCCTCCACAGGAGCGGTCCAGATGCAACACCGGTTTGCCTGTTGTGGAAGTGAACGAATCCTACCCCAGCGTCAACTCTTAGTCTCAGGAACGGACAATCCAGCCGATCGTCTTTACTGTAGTTTGGAGTATCAGCTGCCAACTAATTAGGCAATGCAGCGCTCCCTCAGTACTGTCCCTCTGACAGTGCAGCATTCCCTCAGTACTGACCCTCTGACAGTGCGGCACTCCCTCAGTACTGACCCTCTGACAGTGCAGCACTCCCTCAGTACTGACCCTCTGACAGTGCGGCACTCCCTCAGTACTGACCCTCTGACAGTGCAGCACTCCCTCAGTACTGACCCTCAGACAGTGCAGCACTCCCTCAGTACTGACCCTCTGACAGTGCAGCGCTCCCTCAGTACTGACTCTCTGACAGTGCAGCACTCCCTCAGTACTGACCCTCTGACAGTGCAGCACTCCCTCAGTACTGACCCTCTGACAGTGCGACACTCCCTCAGTACTGACCCTCTGACAGTGCAGCACTCCCTCAGTACTGACCCTCTGACAGTGCTGCACTCCCTCAGTACTGACCCTCTGACAGTGCGGCACTCCCTCAGTACTGACCCTCTGACAGTGCAGCACTCCCTCAGTACTGACCCTCTGACAGTGCGACACTCCCTCAGTACTGACCCTCTGACAGTGCAGCACTCCCTCAGTACTGACCCTCTGACAGTGCTGCACTCCCTCAGTACTGACCCTCTGACAGTGCGGCACTCCCTCAGTACTGACCCTCTGACAGTGCGGCACTCCCTCAGTACTGACCCTCTGACAGTGCGGCACTCCCTCAGTACTGACCCTCTGACAGTGCAGCACTCCCTCAGTACTGACCCTCTGACAGTGCGGCACTCCCTCAGTACTGACCCTCTGAAAGTACAGCACTCCCTCAGTACTGTCCCTCTGACAGTGCAGTACTCCCTCAGTGCTGACCCTCTGACAGTGCGGCACTCCCTCAGTACTGACCCTCTGACAGTGCAGCACTCCCTCAGTACTGACCCTCTGAAAGTACAGCACTCCCTCAGTACTGTCCCTCTGACAGTGCAGTACTCCCTCAGTACTGACCCTCTGACAGTGCGGCACTCCCTCAGTACTGACCCTCTGACAGTGCAGCACTCCCTCAGTACTGACCCTCTGACAGTGCGGCACTCCCTCAGTACTGACCCTCTGACAGTGCGGCACTCCCTCAGTACTGACCCTCTGACAGTGCAGCACTCCCTCAGTACTGACCCTCTGACAGTGCGGCACTCCCTCAGTACTGACCCTCTGATAGTACAGCACTCCCTCAGTACTGACCCTCTGACAGTGCAGTACTCCCTCAGTGCTGACCCTCTGACAGTGCAGCACTCCCTCAGTACTGACCCTCTGACAGTGCGACACTCCCTCAGTACTGACCCTCTGACAGTGCAGCACTCCCTCAGTACTGACCCTCTGACAGTGCTGCACTCCCTCAGTACTGACCCTCTGACAGTGCGGCACTCCCTCAGTACTGACCCTCTGACAGTGCGGCACTCCCTCAGTACTGACCCTCTGACAGTGCGGCACTCCCTCAGTACTGACCCTCTGACAGTGCAGCACTCCCTCAGTACTGACCCTCTGACAGTGCGGCACTCCCTCAGTACTGACCCTCTGAAAGTACAGCACTCCCTCAGTACTGACCCTCTGACAGTGCAGTACTCCCTCAGTGCTGACCCTCTGACAGTGCAGCACTCCCTCAGTACTGACCCTCTGACAGTGCAGCACTCCCTCAGTACTGATCCTCTGACAGTGCGGCACTCCCTCAGTACTGACCCTCTGACAGTGCAGCACTCCCTCAGTACTGACCCTCTGACAGTGCAGTACTCCCTCAGTGCTGACCCTCTGACAGTGCAGCACTCCCTCAGTACTGACCCTCTGACAGTGCGGCACTCCCTCAGTACTGACCCTCTGACAGTGCGGCACTCCCTCAGTACTGACCCTCTGACAGTGCAGCACTCCCTCAGTACTGACTCTCTGACAGTGCAGCACTCCCTCAGTACTGACCCTCTGACAGTGCGGCACTCCCTCAGTACTGACCCTCTGACAGTGCAGCGCTCCCTCAGTACTGACCCTCTGACAGTGCGGCACTCCCTCAGTACTGACCCTCTGACAGTGCGGCACTCCCTCAGTACTGACCCTCTGACAGTGCGGCACTCCCTCAGTACTGACCCTCTGACAGTGCAGCACTCCCTCATTACTGACCCTCTGACAGTGCGGCACTCCCTCAGTACTGACCCTCTGAAAGTACAGCACTCCCTCAGTACTGACCCTCTGACAGTGCAGTACTCCCTCAGTGCTGACCCTCCGACAGTGCAGCACTCCCTCAGTACTGACCCTCTGACAGTGCGACACTCCCTCAGTACTGACCCTCTGACAGTGCAGCACTCCCTCAGTACTGACCCTCTGACAGTGCTGCACTCCCTCAGTACTGACCCTCTGACAGTGCGGCACTCCCTCAGTACTGACCCTCTGACAGTGCGGCACTCCCTCAGTACTGACCCTCTGACAGTGCGACACTCCCTCAGTACTGACCCTCTGACAGTGCAGCACTCCCTCAGTACTGACCCTCTGACAGTGCGGCACTCCCTCAGTACTGACCCTCTGAAAGTACAGCACTCCCTCAGTACTGACCCTCTGACAGTGCAGTACTCCCTCAGTGCTGACCCTCTGACAGTGCAGCACTCCCTCAGTACTGACCCTCTGACAGTGCAGCACTCCCTCAGTACTGATCCTCTGACAGTGCGGCACCCCCTCAGTACTGACCCTCTGACAGTGCAGCACTCCCTCAGTACTGACCCTCTGACAGTGCAGTACTCCCTCAGTGCTGACCCTCTGACAGTGCAGCACTCCCTCAGTACTGACCCTCTGACAGTGCGGCACTCCCTCAGTACTGACCCTCTGACAGTGCGGCACTCACTCAGTACTGACCCTCTGACAGTGCAGCACTCCCTCAGTACTGACTCTCTGACAGTGCAGCACTCCCTCAGTACTGACCCTCTGACAGTGCGGCACTCCCTCAGTACTGACCCTCTGACAGTGCAGCGCTCCCTCAGTACTGACCCTCTGACAGTGCGGCACTCCCTCAGTACTAACCCTCTGACAGTGCAGCACTCCCTCAGTTCTGACCCTCTGACAGTGCAGCACTCCCTCAGTACTGACCCTCTGACAGTGCAGCACTCCCTCAGTACTGACCCTCTGACAGTGCAGCACTCCCTCAGTACTGACCCTCTGACAGTGCAGCGCTCCCTCAGTACTGACCCTCTGACAGTGCAGCACTCCCTCAGTACTGACCCTCTGACAGTGCAGCACTCCCTCAGTACTGACCCTCTGACAGTGCAGCGCTCCCTCAGTACTGACCCTCTGACAGTGCGGCACTCCCTCAGTACTGACCCTCTGACAGTGCAGCACTCCCTCAGTACTGACCCTCTGACAGTGCAGCACTCCCTCAGTACTGACCCTCTGACAGTGCAGCACTCCCTCAGTACTGACCCTCTGACAGTGCAGCACTCCCTCAGTACTGACCCTCTGATAGTGCAGCACTCCCTCAGTACTGACCCTCTGACAGTGCAGCACTTCCTCAGTACTGACCCTCTGACAGTGCAGCGCTCCCTCAGCACTGACCCTCTGACAGTGCAGCACTCCCTCAGTACTGACCCTGACAGTGCAGCACTCCCTCAGTACTGACCCTCTGACAGCGCAGCACTCCCTCAGTACTGACCCTCTGACAGTGCAGCACTCCCTCAGTACTGACCCTCTAACAGTGCAGCACTCCCTCAGTACTGACCCTCTGACAGTGCAGCGCTCCCTCAGCACTGACCCTCTGACAGTGCAGCACTCCCTCAGTACTGACCCTCTGACAGTGCAGCACTCCCTCAGTACTGACCCTCTGACAGTGTAGCACTCCCTCAGTACTGACCCACTGACAGTGCAGCACTCCCTCAGCACTGACCCTCTGACAGTGCAGCACTCACTCAGTACTGACCCTCTGACAGTGCGGCACTCCCTCAGTACTGACCCTCTGACAGTGCGGCACTCCCTCAGTACTGACCCTCTGACAGTGCAGTACTCCCTCAGTGCTGACCCTCTGACAGTGCAGCACTCCCTCAGTACTGACCCTCTGACAGTGCAGCACTCCCTCAGTACTGATCCTCTGACAGTGCGGCACTCCCTCAGTACTGACCCTCTGACAGTGCAGCACTCCCTCAGTACTGACCCTCTGACAGTGCAGTACTCCCTCAGTGCTGACCCTCTGACAGTGCAGCACTCCCCCAGTACTGACCCTCTGACAGTGCGGCACTCCCTCAGTACTGACCCTCTGACAGTGCGGCACTCCCTCAGTACTGACCCTCTGACAGTGCAGCACTCCCTCAGTACTGACTCTCTGACAGTGCAGCACTCCCTCAGTACTGACCCTCTGACAGTGCGGCACTCCCTCAGTACTGACCCTCTGACAGTGCAGCGCTCCCTCAGTACTGACCCTCTGACAGTGCGGCACTCCCTCAGTACTGACCCTCTGACAGTGCGGCACTCCCTCAGTACTGACCCTCTGACAGTGCAGCACTCCCTCAGTACTGACCCTCTGACAGTGCGGCACTCCCTCAGTACTGACCCTCTGAAAGTACAGCACTCCCTCAGTACTGACCCTCTGACAGTGCAGTACTCCCTCAGTGCTGACCCTCTGACAGTGCAGCACTCCCTCAGTACTGACCCTCTGACAGTGCAGCACTCCCTCAGTACTGATCCTCTGACAGTGCGGCACTCCCTCAGTACTGACCCTCTGACAGTGCAGCACTCCCTCAGTACTGACCCTCTGACAGTGCAGTACTCCCTCAGTGCTGACCCTCTGACAGTGCAGCACTCCCTCAGTACTGACCCTCTGACAGTGCGGCACTCCCTCAGTACTGACCCTCTGACAGTGCGCACTCCCTCAGTACTGACCCTCTGACAGTGCAGCACTCCCTCAGTACTGACTCTCTGACAGTGCAGCACTCCCTCAGTACTGACCCTCTGACAGTGCGGCACTCCCTCAGTACTGACCCTCTGACAGTGCAGCGCTCCCTCAGTACTGACCCTCTGACAGTGCGGCACTCCCTCAGTACTAACCCTCTGACAGTGCAGCACTCCCTCAGTTCTGACCCTCTGACAGTGCAGCACTCCCTCAGTACTGACCCTCTGACAGTGCAGCACTCCCTCAGTACTGACCCTCTGACAGTGCAGCACTCCCTCAGTACTGACCCTCTGACAGTGCAGCGCTCCCTCAGTACTGACCCTCTGACAGTGCAGCACTCCCTCAGTACTGACCCTCTGACAGTGCAGCACTCCCTCAGTACTGACCCTCTGACAGTGCAGCGCTCCCTCAGTACTGACCCTCTGACAGTGCGGCACTCCCTCAGTACTGACCCTCTGACAGTGCAGCACTCCCTCAGTACTGACCCTCTGACAGTGCAGCACTCCCTCAGTACTGACCCTCTGACAGTGCAGCACTCCCTCAGTACTGACCCTCTGACAGTGCAGCACTCCCTCAGTACTGACCCTCTGATAGTGCAGCACTCCCTCAGTACTGACCCTCTGACAGTGCAGCACTTCCTCAGTACTGACCCTCTGACAGTGCAGCGCTCCCTCAGCACTGACCCTCTGACAGTGCAGCACTCCCTCAGTACTGACCCTGACAGTGCAGCACTCCCTCAGTACTGACCCTCTGACAGTGCAGCACTCCCTTAGTACTGACCCTCTGACAGTGCAGCACTCCCTCAGTACTGACCCTCTGACAGTGCAGCACTCCCTCAGTACTGACCCTCTGACAGTGCAGCGCTCCCTCAGCACTGACCCTCTGACAGTGCAGCACTCCCTCAGTACTGACCCTCTGACAGTGCAGCACTCCCTCAGTACTGACCCTCTGACAGTGTAGCACTCCCTCAGTACTGACCCACTGACATTGCAGCACTCCCTCAGCACTGACCCTCTGACAGTGCAGCACTCACTCAGTACTGACCCTCTGACAGTGCGGCACTCCCTCAGTACTGACCCTCTGACAGTGCGGCACTCCCTCAGTACTGACCCTCTGACAGTGCGGCCCTCCCTCAGTACTGACCCTCTGACAGGGCAGCACTCCCTCAGTACTGACCCTCTGACAGTGCAGCACTCCCTCAGTACTGACCCTCTGACAGTGCAGCACTCCCTCAGTACTGACCCTCTGACAGTGCGGGGCTCCCTCACTACTGACCCTCTGACAGTGCGGGGCTCCCTCAGTACTGACCCTCTGACAGTGCAGCACTCCCTCAGTACTGACCCTCTGACAGTGCCGCACTCCCTCAGTACTGACCCTCTGACAGTGCAGCACTCCCTCAGTACTGACCCTCTGACAGTGCGGCACCCCCTCAGTACTGACCCTCTGACAGTGCTGCACTCCCTCAGTACTGACCCTCTGACAGTGCAGCACTCCCTCAGTACTGACCCTCTGACAGTGCGGCACTCCCTCAGTACTGACCCTCTGACAGTGCAGCACTCCCTCAGTACTGACCCTCTGACAGTGCAGCACTCCCTCAGTACTGACCCTCTGACAGTGCGGCACCCCCTCAGTACTGACCCTCTGACAGTGCAGCACTCCCTCTGAAATTGCTACTCTCCTCCAATCCTGGCCTCTTGTCGATTTTCATTGCTCCACCACTGGCGGTTGTGCCTTCAGTTGCCACGGCCGAAAGCTCTGGAAATCCCCTCTCAACCTCTCTTTCTTTAAGATACTCCTTACAACCAGGTTTTTAGTCACCTGCTCCAACCGTGCCTCATGGTGTCATATTTTGTCTGATAACACCCTGTGAAACATTTGGGGACGTGGGCAATTTTAAAGGTGCTTTATAAATGCAATGTGTTGTTGTTGTTCCGAACATACTGGAAGATACCATTCGGTTTCCTACCCCAAGCTCAGTTTTCATGCTGACCATCGAGTAAAAATAAACATAAAGAACCAAGAGGACAGTCAATCCCTGTTCACCTAAATTCACCAAACTGACCTTCTGAGGCTGCATGTTTGGGCGATCTTCACTGAATAATGCTGCACGCACTAACCTTCTGGCAGTCACCTCCTGGTATCACATCCTGTACACACACCATTGGTCCCTCAGGCTTGTTCGTCCCACCCATGATGTTCAAGCCGAGACTTGTCACTTTGGGAATGGAGATCACCTGAATCGGAGAGTTGCTGAATGAAAGAGGGAAACGACACTGCAAGTCAGGCGGCCTGTCAGTAACCAAGCTGGACCTTCACAAACATGGCTATTTCTGTGCCAATAGCGAGAGATATCCGCATTCACTTTGCCCCTCACCCCAATGCCTTGTTTCCCATTGCGCCACTAAATTAAGGCTAGTCAAGATTGTCTTACTGGGCTAACAATAAGAAAAATAATCTTTAGTCTCATAAGTAAGCTTACATTAACACTGAGGGAGAATCCAGAATATCCAATCCACCCAACCTGCACATCTTTGGACTGTGGGAGGAAACCGGAGCACCCGGAGGAAACCCACGCACACACGGGGAGAACGTGCAGACTCCGCACAGACAATAATAATAATAATCGCTTATTGTCACGAGTAGGCTTCAATGAAGTTACTGTGAAAAGCCCCTAGTCGCCACATTCCGGCACCTGTTTGGGGAGGCCGGTACGGGAATTGAATCCGCGCTGCTGGCCTTGTTCTGCATTACAAGCCAGCTGTTTAGCCCGCTGTGCTAAACCAGCCCCTAACAGTGACCCAAGCCGGGAATCGAACCCGGTATCCTGGCGCTGTGAAGCCATAGTGCTAACCACCGTGCTACCGTGCTGCCAGTAGATTAATCCACAGACCTGCACAGGACATTGGTGAGGTCATAGATTATCATACAATTTACAGTGCAGAAGGAGGCCATTCGGCCCATCGAGTCTGCACCGGCTCTTGAAAAGAGCACCCTACCCAAGGTCAACACCTCCACCCTATTCCAGTAACCCCACCCAACACTAAGGGCAATTTTGGACACTAAGGGCAATTTATCATGGCCAATCCACCTAACCTGCACGTCTTTGGACTGTGGGAGGAAACCGGAGCACCCGGAGGAAACCCACGCAGACACGGGGAGGACGTGCAGACTCCGCACAGACAGTGACCCAAGCCGGAATCGAACCTGGGACCCTGGAGCTGTGAAGCAATTGTGCTAACCACTGTGCTACCGTGCTGCCTGGTCGCACCTGGGCTACAGGTTTGGTCCTCTTGATTAAGGAGCGATATACCTGCATTGGAAACAATTCAGAGATGATTCACGAGGCTGATGCCTGAGCTGAATGGGTTGTCTGATGTGCCAATGGGTGAGGGAGGTCGAGCCATCAGTACTGCCCTGCGTTTCCAGGTGTGAGCTAAAGACGTACCTGAATCACCCCTCGGGCAAACAGCACAGTACAATTTGCAGTGCTAACACAAAGTGACAGAGTGAGAGAGGAAGTTTGACCCTGGCAGCCAGGCCATCAGAGTCCCGACAGGAGATGGGAGTTCCTCCCGCTCTGTGCCGAGGAGATGCTTACCTTGTACTTGTTGCTGGAGAGGTAGTAGCGACGGCTCCGCTATTGTTCGCGACAATATCCTTCGGGCTCAAGAGCTGTGGAGTCAGAGAGCTGGTCGAAGATGTGGATGATGCGCTCTCCAGATGTTTACCTGAGTACGACAGTGAGGATGTCATTTAAAGGCTTTCCGCTTTGAAGGTTTCTGTTTTACGTGTTGTAAGGTGTTCTGTGCCTCACTGTAGCCTCACCACTCGTTGTCTTGGTTTGTAAATCTCTCTCGCAATCTCACTTCATGCTCTGTCTGCAAACCCCTGAATCTCAAACCACACGCACCCTCCTCTGACTCTGTCCTGCCTCAGCTTCCTCAGGCGCCATCAGCCATCATGTCCCACACTCTGAATCTCTCTCCCTCAACCCTCTCCCCTTTCCTTCCTATCTTCAGAGTCTCCTTCAAACCCTCTCACCTCCCTCTGACTCTTTCCACGTCCCGCTCAGAAGGCCTTCTGTCTATTCTCAACACCCTCCAGATGTTTGCTCTGTGAACGCTTCGAACACAAATGTAACTGTCAGTTGACTGAAGCAAGAACTGGGAAAGTCACCCTGCGCTGCTCACTCGTTCTTCATTATGTCAAACATGTAAAGGCATAAAATAATGTCACAGTCATATCTCCCATTTTACTCTAGAACAACCAGCTTAGGTGCACTGACAGTCCTGGAACAGACAGCAACACTGCCTCGCTGTTCTAGAACAGCGAATCACAGTGATCTGGTTATATTGTTCTAGAATAGCTTTGCTGCACATTATTACACTGATCTGGAACAGCCAGTTCCACCGTGCATTATAATACTGATCTCAAATAGCCTCCCATGTTGGAGAATATTAAATACATCTAGAACAATATCCCATCCTGTGCGGCGGATTACATTGATCTAGAACAGACATTACATTGCATGATACATGCAAACGGTTCTAGAACATTAGAGTATACTAGAAGAAATTAGTAGTTCCTCCTATACAGTCTCAACCTTTTGTTGCTTCTATTGTTAAACATTTACCTGTTCCCCTTCACTGCTCCCTATATTCAACACCCTCTGCAGTGCCAGGTGTCAGTTGAATGTTTCAGATCCTCCCTCCATATTAATAAGCTACTTAAGACAAATCAAACGGGCCTTCGATCTATGATGATCTAATCTATTCCAGCTTCCGTTGGTCAGACCTGTTTAAGACTGAATGCCCCGTGACTCTCACCAGCAGCATGGGGGATAGGCGAACTCCGTGCAGATCCAGCGTTACTGTGAGAACCGTATACTTCCATCAGTTCCCCAAACTCCTTCCTGAAAGGACAAGGCAACAATTAGAGCCGAAGATATTTGCTTAATTTCCCCTCACTGTCTCCAACTTGCCCAGAAATCCAATGATCGTCTCACTGTTATTTTTGTTCAGCACCGACCCTGTTCCTGAGAGGGTAGATCGCTTGTTAACCATCCCGCTCTCAACTTGCCCCATGGCGGTTCTGCTGTATCTGCCTCAAGAGCTAGCATTCTGACGGAATGTCATTGACCTGAAACGTTAACGCTGTTTCTTTCTCCACAGCTGCTGGACATTTCCAGAAATCTTTGCTTTTATTATATCCTTGTGCAAGCCCAGAGCGTGAGCAGCATCAGGTCCATGGGAGGACATTACAGCCTAGTCTGATTTTAACACCAGCCATACCGGCAGTTCACAGCAGTCACTGGCTGAACAGCAATGAGGAGCAGGAACCATGGCTGAATCTTCTGTCTTTAGCTCAGATCCATTGCAGAGGCTCAGCTTCCACTCTGGGGCTCAGACCAGGAATTGATTCCACGACTTTCCTGGCTGAGTGCCACGCCATGCGGGTCCGGCTGGACGATGTGATGTGTTTAGCGTGTGGGTGAAGAAAGTTAACGTGCTTCCCACTTCTCAATTTCAGCTGATATCTCTGGGTAGCAGCGGGTTTACAAACACACAAGCCGGGGGGGGGGGGGGGGGGTGCCCAACAAACCCCCAAAATGAAGGAGAGACTTTACACTTGAAATAACGTTTAATAAACCAAACACAAAACCCAATGGCAATGTTAAAACGGAATACGAACTCGATGACGAATAAAGCAGAATATAAACCCAAGAGCTGGGCAGCTCCATGGTGCTCAGAGGGGATTCCCCCAAGGGAACAGCCACTCCTCACTCCCACCCCACCGCTCTGACAGTGGAAATAAACAAAATACTGCCAGTGCTGGAATCTGAATAAAGACAGAGGGTGCTGGAAAACCAGACAATCAGTTAACTTTTCAAGTCCATTTGGCTTTTCATCAGAACTGAGGAGAGGGAGAAATGTGTTAGACATTAATTTTTTCATCTTTATTATTGTCACAAGTAGGCTTACATTAACACTGCAATGAAGTTACCGTGAAAATCCCCGAGTCGCCACACTCCGGCGCCTGTTCGGGTACACGGAGGGAGAATTCAGAATGTCCAATTCACCTAACAAGCACGTCTTTCAGGACTTGTGGGAGGAAACCGGAGCAACCGGAGGAAACCCATGCAGACACGGGGAGAACGTACAGAGTCCGCACAGACACTGACCCCAAGCCGGGGATCGAACCCGGGTCCCTGGCGGTGGGAAGCAACAGTGATAACCACTGTGCTCAAAACAGTCTCAAAATTCTCAATTTCTCACAGTGGAATATTCAAGACATCTTTACACAGCAGGCATTCCTGACTGTTAACTGTATTTAAAAGTGGATTGAGAGCCGTGATGGTTTGTTGTTTGAGTGGGAGTAAAGATAGCAGTTAAGGGTTATTGTCACTCTATTGATTAGCATTGTTTAAGGAGTAATTGTAAGTTACTTTCTTGTGTGATAATAAAGACATTTTAATATTGTGTCATTAATAAAGTGTGTTTTAATTTACCATATCCCCTATTTTGCTTGAAATCACTCCTGGAGCGAGGTATCCTTTCCTCAAAGTCTTACAAAATGAACAAAAAATTGGGGTTTCTGTCCCGTATCCGAGCCATTGTTGGGATCTGGTCCGGGATCGTAATATAAAGAGGCTGGAATTCCATGTTTACTTATCTCGCATCGCAATATTTACAATCTTTCATCCGGACAAGAGATACGTTGAGGTTTCACCAAGGTAGTTATTCAGACAGGCATGCTTTACAATGAGGAAGCACTGATCAGTTTGTGCATTTTCTTGGGATCGGCCTTTGGGTACCGAAGGGGTGCGGAGCTCTGAAAATGAAGCTGAGCACAGGGTCCCACTAACTGTAAATCTGCCACTGCTATCAATAGTGCAGAAATAAAGAGCCAAACCTTATGTCTCTCCTTGTCAGTACCCAGACTCTCCATCGGCAAGTTCTTAACTGTACCTCCTTATGGCGACATATGGAAACTGGGCCCCTCACAGCGTCTGAGGACCCCAGAAAATGTTGGACCCTGGACATGCAGTGTGCAGTCCCACCGACATGTGGACATGCTCAGGCACTCATGGAGCAAACTCCCAACTATGGATGAATAGCTCTTGTGGCTACCTTGGGAGTGTTGAAGGTTAAGGGAGTAAACCCTGACAAAATCTCTGGAGTGGAGCTGAATGCTGCTCCATGTGATCTCCTCTTTCAATGACACCATGATGGGTAAGATCAATGAGAACGGAGCAACATTGGCACCCTTTGAGATTTACAGTGAGGTCAAACAGGATTTTGTTCTGGCACCGACACTCGTTGGTGTCTTCTTCTCTTTTCTGTCTCCTTCAGGTAATATACAGTGGCTGTCTCCTTCCATATCAGTACTGACAGAAAGCCTTGCTTGCCTGAGGTCCAAGACAAAATATGCTGAGTTCTCATCAGAGAGTTGATCTCTGCTGATGATGCCGCACTCGCAAATCATACTGAGGAATAGCGGCAAATGGATAGACTCTCTAATGTCTGTAAAAGGCTTGGTTTGACCCTCCGGAAGACAAATGTCATGGTCTGGGATGCCATCATCTATCAGCATGAACAGTGTGAGGCTGGAGGTTGTTGATATCTATCACATATCTAGACGCCACAATTACCAACAATCTGCCATTTGATGCTGTAATTAACACAAGCATCACCAAAAGCTGCAGCTGTTATCCAAGCTGAGTAAGAGAGTGTGGAACAAAAGTGACCTGACTGTGAAACCAAACTGTGAGTTTGCCAAGCCTGCATCCTCAGCACACTCCTCTACAGTGGGGAGACCTGGACAACACATGCTGGGCAGGAGGAAAGGTTGAACAGTTTCCACCTCATGTCCTCCGCATCTCTTGGCAGGACCGGGCACCAACTCGGAGGTCCTAGAGCCTGGTAATTCAATCTGTGCCTTCTGAACCCACTGTCTTCCTCGACAGTAAAAGCAGCAGAGATGGCCATGCCAGGGTGTGACCCCTGAGCCACTCCTCGCAATGTTTAACCCACAGCTGAAAACCAAGGCAAAAACCATCGTCTTACAAGACAGCAGGTTGCCCCTTATTTACCAAGGTAATTGTCACGGGGAATTGCCTTTGAGTCCTCATGCTAGCCAGGACTGACTGTAGAGAGGGTTTACAGTTAATATGCTTTGCAGAGATTTATAAAGCTATTTCATAAAAGCACACAAACTATCAGTTTAATTTACCTTCGCTATTTATTCTCTGTTTCCATTTTAATCCTATAAATCAAGAAATAATCCCACAGCACTAAAACAATGAGTAAAGTAAAATGCTGTAAGGTAACGGTCACATCTTCTCCAACTAACAGGTGAACATGCTCACCGGCCTGGCAGGTTTAAAGCACAGGTTCGGATGGACCAATTACCTAGTGTACAATGTTTCAGGTCCTTCCCATTCACTCCCATTGGACACAATCTCAATGGATCAAACCACCTTCCCATTCACTCCCATTGGACACAATCCCAATGGATCAAACCACCTTCCCATTCAATCCCAGTGTGCACAACCCAATCGATCAAATTCATTCCCATTCACTCCCATTGTACACCATCCCAATGGATCAAACCCCTTCCCATTCACTCCCATTGTACACAATCTCAATGGATCACACCCTTTCCCATTCAATCCCAGTGTGCACAACCCAATCGATCAAATTCATTCCCATTCACTCCCATTGTACACCATCCCAATGGATCAAACCCCTTCCCATCCACTCCCATTGTACACAATCCCAATGGATCAATCCCCTCCCCATTCACTCCCATTGGACACCATCCCAATGGATCAAACTCCTTCCCATTCACTCCCATTGTAAACAATCCCAATGGATCAAACCCCTTCCCATTCACTCCCATTGTACACAATCCCAATGGATCAAACCCCTCCCCATTCACTCCCATTGGACACAATCCCAATGGATCAAACCCCTTCTCAGTCACTCCCACTGTACACAATCCCAATGGATCAAACCACTTCCCATTCACTCCCATTATAGAGGCTACTAAATAGAGGTTTATAAGATGATGAGGGGGATCGATAGAGTGGACGTTCAGAGACTATTTCCTCGGGTGGATGTAGCTGTTACAAGGGGGCATAACTATAAGGTTGAGGGTGGGAGATATAGGAGGGATGCCCGAGGTAGGTTCTTTACTCAGAGAGTGGTTAGGGTGTGGAATGGACTGCCTGCTGTGATAGTGGAGTCGGACACTTTAGGAACTTTCAAGCGGTTATTGGATAGGCACATGGAGCACACCAGAATGGCAGGGAGTGGGATAGCTTGATCTTGGTTTCGGACACAGCTCGGCACAACATCGAGGGCCGAAGGGCCTGTTCTGTGCTGTACTGTTCTATGTTCTATGTACACAATCCCTATGGATCAAACTCCTTCCCATTCACTTCCATTGTACACAATCCCAACGGATCAAACCCCTTCCCATTCACTCCCATTGTACAAAATCCCTATGGATCAAACCCCTTCCCATTCACTCCCATTGTACACAATCCCCATGGATCAAACCCCTTCCCATTCACTCCCATTGTGCACAATCCCAACGTATCAAACCCCTTCCCATTCCTTGCCACTGTACACAATCCCAATGGATCAAACCCTTTCCCATTCACTCCCATTGTACACAATCCCAATGGATCAGACCCCTTCTCATTCACTCCCATTGTACACAATCCCAATGGATCAAACCCCTTCCCATTCACTCCCATTGTACACAATCCCAATGGATCAAACCCCTTCCATTCACTCCCATTGGACACAATCATAATGGATGACATCCCTTCCCATTCACTCCCATTGTACACACTCGCAATGGATCAAACACTTCCCATTTACTCCCATTGTATACAATCCCAATGGATCACACCCCTTCCCATTCACTCCCATTGTACACAATCCCAATGGATCAATCCCCTTCCCATTCACTCCATTGTACACAATCCCAATGGATCAAACCCCTTCCATTCACTTCCATTGTACACAATGCAAATGGATCAAACACTTCCCATTCACTCCCATGGTAGACAATCCCAATGGATCACACCCCTTCCCATTCACTCCCATTGTACACAATCCCAATGGATCAATCCCCTTCCCATTCACTCCATTGTACACAATCCCAATGGATCAGACACTTCCCATTTACTCCCAAAATCCCAATGGATCAATCCCCTTCCCATTCACTCCCATTGTACACAATCCCAACGTATCAAACCCCTTCCCACTCACTCCCATTGTACACAATCCCAATGTTCCAAACCCCTTCCCATTCACTCCCATTGTACAGAATCCCAATGGATCACACCCCTTCCCATTCACTCCCATTGTACACAATCCCAACGGATCAAACCCCTTCCCATTCACTCCCATTGTACACAATCCCAATGGATCAAACGCTTCCCATTTACTCCCATTGTACACAATTCCCATGGATCACACCTCTTCCCATTCATTCCTACTGTACACAATTCCAATGGACCAAACCAATTTTTATTCATTTTCATTAAATAGCTATCCCACCCAAGACATGCACAGACATTAATGATCTGGAGGAAGGAACTGAAGGCACTGTTGCTAAGTTTGCAGATAATACAAAGATCTGTATAGGGGCAGGTAGTATTGAGGAAGCAGGGGGCTGCTGAAGGACTTGGACAGGTTAGGAGAGTGGGCAAAGAAGTGGCAGATGGAATACAACTCTGTATCTAACACCGTGCTGTACTTGTCCTGGGAGTGTTTGATGGGGCAGTGTAGAGGGAGCTTTACTCTGTATCTAACCCCGTGCTGTACCTGTCCTGGGAGTGTTTGATGTGGACAGTGCAGAGGGAGCTTTACTCTGTATCTAACCCCGTGCTGTACCTGTCCTGGGAGTGTTTGATGGGGACAGTGTAGAGGGAGCTTTACTCTGTATCTAACCCCGTGCTGTACCT
The DNA here is from genome assembly GCF_047496885.1 of Scyliorhinus torazame. NCBI lineage: Eukaryota > Metazoa > Chordata > Chondrichthyes > Carcharhiniformes > Scyliorhinidae > Scyliorhinus > Scyliorhinus torazame. The sequence goes on from NC_092724.1 coordinate 162,953,319, forward strand.
GTCCTGGGAGTGTTTGATGGGGACAGTGTAGAGGGAGCTTTACTCTGTATCTAACCCTGTGCTGTACCTGTCCTGGGAGTGTTTGATGGGGACAGTGTAGATGGAGCTTTACTCTGTATCTAACCCTGTGCTGTACCTGTCCTGGGAGTGTTTGATGGGGACAGTGTAGAGGGAGCTTTACTCTGTATCTAACCCTGTGCTGTACCTGTCCTGGGAGTGTTTGATGGGGACAGTGTAGAGGGAGCTTTACTCTGTATCTAACCCTGTGCTGTACCTGTCCTGAGAGTGTTTGATGGGGACAGTGTAGAGGGAGCTTTACTCTGTATCTAACCCTGTGCTGTACCTGTCCTGAGAGTGTTTGATGGGGACAGTGTAGAGGGAGCTTTACTCTGTATCTAACCCCGTGCTGTACCTGTCCTGGGAGTGTTTGGTGGCGGCAAACATACAGTAAATGTAAAAACACATAAAATGCTTGAAACATTCACCAGTTAGTCAGCTCCTGTGAAGAGAAACAGAGGGCAGGATGTCTGGGTTCCGGGCCGCCCAAACGCTGGTGGCGTGCCCCCTGCTGTGACCGTCAATAGCTCTGACTCCAGTTAATGCTGCATGGAGCATAAAGTGACTGGTGACAGCAGCTGATACGCCTGCAGGCATGTAGCCTCAGTGACACCAGCGTGAACAACGCCCACTGCTGAGGGAGGAAGGGCTTTGCAGCCGACAGAAGATAAACCACAGGTAACTCAAGCCTGTCCACTCCCTTAAGCGCCATCGGTAACATTCCTCAATGTCAGGATATATTCTGCCATGGCTTCCCACCCGCCCCCCGCCTTGTTCCTGACCTTTGGAGGCCGGTAAAATTCTCCCCGCGGAAGTAACGGTTTGGGATGTCACCCTTCATCAGTTCATTCATTTGCCCGCTCTTGCCACAGATACCAAGTGAGCTGCCACAAGCTTCCAGCACTTTCTTTCTCCACAGCACAGTAACCAGGTCGGGCGTGGAAGCTGCTGAGCAGATTCCAATCTCCAACACCAATACGTAACCTCAGTCAGCTCTGTCTGTCCCAACTGCGGCTGCTTCACCTGCTCAATCATCGGATACATTTTTGACAAGAGGTAAAGGAGATTAAACAAACATGCAGCGTCACACCTTATTCCAAACCGGCATCCACCAGAACCAGAACTGGTTAAAGATGCCACGGGCGGTTAAATCCTAAATCAATTTGGTGATCATTTGACTGATTTGGAATTAATTCAAAGGCACCAAACTACTCAACAGCAACAACGACCTACATTTATATAGCAACTTTCGCCAAGTAAAAATATCGCCATTGTTTTTCACAGGATCATTATTAAACACAGTAAGAAGTCTTACAACACCAGGTTAAAGTCCAACAGGTTTGTTTCAAATCACTAGCTTTCGGAGCGCTGCTCCTTCCTCAGGTGAATGAAGAGGTAGGTTCCAGAAACATATATACAGACAAAGTCAAAGATGCCAGACAATGCTTTGAATGCGAGCATTTGCAGGTAATTAAGTCTCTACAGATCCAGAGAGACGGGTAACCCCAGGTTAAAGAGGTGTGAATTGTCTCAAGCCAGGACAGTTGGTAGGATTTTGCAAGCCCAGGCCAGATGGTGGGGGATGAATGTAATGTGACATGAATCCCAGGTCCCGGTTGAGGCCGTACTCATGTGTGCAGAACTTGGCTCTAAGTTTCTGCTCGGCGATTTTGCGTTGTCGCACGTCCTGAAGGCCGCCTTGGAGAACGCTTACCCGGAGATCAGAGGCTGAATGTCCTTGACTGCTGAAGTGTTCCCTGACTGGAAGGGAACATTCCTGCCTGGTGATTGTTGCGCGATGTCCGTTCATTCGTTGTCACAGCGTCTGCATGGTCTCGCCAATGTACCACGCTTCGGGACATCCTTTCCTGCAGCGTATGAGGTAGACAACGTTGGCCGAGTCGCACGAGTATGTACCGCGTACCTGGTGGGTGGTGTTCTCACGTGTAATGGTGGTATCCATGTCGATTTTCTGGCACGTCTTGCAGAGATTGCCATGGCAGGGTTGTGTGGTGTCATGGTCGCTGTTCTGAAGGCTGGGTAGTTTGCAGCAAACAATGGTTTGTTTGAGGTTGCGCGGTTGTTTGAAGGCAAGTAGTGGGGGTGTGGGGATGACCTTGGCAAGATGTTCATCGTCATCAATGACGTGTTGAAGGCTGTGAAGAAGATGACGTAGTTTCTCCACTCCGGGGAAGTACTGGATGACGAAGGGTATTCTGTCGGTTGTGTCCCATGTTTGTCTTCTGAGGAGGTTGGTGCGGTTTTTTGCTGTGGTGCGTTGGAACTGTCGATCGATGAGTCAAGCGCCATATCCCGTTCGGACAAGGGTATCTTTCAGCGACTGGAGATGTCTGTTACGCTCCTCCACGTCTGAGCAGATCCTGTGTATACGGAGCGCTTGTCCATAGAGGATGGCTTTTTTAATGTGTTTAGGGTGGAAGCTGGAGAAGTGGAGCATCGTGAGGTTATCCGTGGGTTTGCGGTAAAGCGAAGTGCTGAGGTGACCGTCCTTAATGGAAATGAGTGTGTCCAAGAATGCAATCGATTCTGCAGAATAGTCCATGGTGAGTCTGATGGTTGGATGGAACTTATTGATGTCATCGTGTAGTCGTTTCAGTGATTCTTTGCCGTGAGTCCAAAGGAAAAAAATGTCATCGATGTATCTGGTGTATAACGTCGGTTGAAGGTCCTGTGTGGTGAGTAGGTCTTGTTCAAATTGTGCATGAAGATGTTGGCGTATTGGGGTGCGAATTTGGTCCCCATGGCTGTTCTGTGCGTCTGGATGAAGAACTTGTTGTCGAAGGTGAAGACGTTGTGATCCAGAATGAAGCGGATGACTTGCAGAATTGCGTCTGGAGATTGGCAGTTGTCGGTGTTGAGTACTGAGGCTGTTGCAGCAATGCCGTCGTCATGGGGGATGCTGGTGTAGAGTGCCGAGACGTCCATTGTGACGTGGAATGTTCCTGGTTCAACTGGTCCATGGGTGCTGAGTTTCTGTAGGAGGTTTCTGTCGCGACAGAAGCTGGGTTTTCCTTGTATGGTGGGTTTCAAGATGCCCTCGATGTAGCCAGAGAGGTTCTCACACAGGGTCCCATTGCCTGATACGATAGGACGGCCTGGTGTGTTGGTCCTGTGGATGCGACTGAATCGCGCAACAATCGCCAGGCAGGAATGTTCCCTGCCAGTCGGGGAACACTTCAGCAGTCAAGGGTATTCAGCCTCTGATCTCCGGGTAAGCGTTTTCCAAGGCGGCCTTCAGGACGTGTGACAATGCAAAATCGCCGAGCAGAAACTTATAACCATGTTCCGCACACATGAGTGCGGCCTCAACCGGGACCTGGGATTCATGTCACATTCCATTCATCCCCCACCATCTGGCCTGGGCTTGCAAAATCCTACCAACTGTCCTGGCTTGAGACAATTCACACCTCTTTAACCTGGAGTTACCCCTATCTCTGGATCTGTAAAGACTTAATTACCCGCAAATGCTCGCATTCAAAGCATTGTCTGGCATCTTTGACTTTGTCTATATATGAAAATGAAATGAAATGAAAATCGCTTTTTGTCACAAGTAGGCTTCAAATGAAGTTACTGTGAAAAGCCCCTAGTCGCCACATTCCGGCGCCTGTTCGGGGAGGCTGTTACGGGAATATTTCTGGAACATATATTTGGAATATGTTTCTGGAACGTACCTCTTTATTCACCTGAGGAAGGAGCAGCGCTCCGAAAGCTAGTGATTTGAAACAAACCTGTTGGACTTTAACCTGGTGTTGTAAGACTTCTTACTGTGCTCACCCCAGTCCAACGCCGGCATCTCCACATCATTATTAAACACAACAGACTCCGAGCCACAGGGAGAGCAGCCAGCAGAGTTGACAAAAACCTGAGTCGAGTCAAGTTTTAAAGATCATCTCAAAAGGAAAGACAAAGTTAGGAAGGGAATTCCAGAGCTTGGGATTCAGGGCAGTTAAAGACACAGTTGTCAATGTCGGAGCGATGGGAATCAGAATCGATAGGAGTGCAGAGTTGTCGGAGGGTAAATGCAGACACTCTCCGGTCATTGGACCCAGCGACCTTAAATTGCCTTTTAATCCTATTTCTCGATACGCTGCCTGAGATAAACCAGTCTTTCCCTGTTAATGCTGAGCTATTCGGGATCAGCCTTCACATAAGCCAATCGAGATATTTGGCTTGATTAAGCATTAGAATTGCACTGCCAAAGTTGACCAGTGTTTTTTCCGGTAACGTAGAGGAAAGCCTGGAAATGGAGGACAGCTGATGGAGGCACAGGTACTGCCCCCTGTGCCACACATGCTGGCTGTACTATTGCCAAGTTTGCGGATTACACAAGAACAATTAAAACATTCATTTACGGGATGTGGGTGTCGCTGGTTCGGCCAGCATTTATTGCCCATCCCTAGTTGCCCTTCAGAAGGTGGTGGTGAGCTGCCCTTCTTGAACCACTGCAGGCCTTCCGGTGTAGGTACACCCACTGTGCTGTTAGGGAGGGAGTTCCAGGATGTTGCCTCAGCAACAGCGAAGGAGCGGTGATATATTTCCCAGTCGGGTTGGTCAGTGATTTGGAGGGGAACCTCCAGGTGGTGGGTTTCCCAGGTATCTGCTGCCCTTGTCCTTCTGGATGGTAGTGGTTGTGGGTTTCGAAGGTGCTACCTAAGGAACCTTGGTGAGTTCCTGCAGTGCATCTTGTAGATGGTACACACGGCTGTCACTGTGCGTCAGTGGTGGAGGGTTTGAACGTTTGTGGAAGGGGGAGCAATCAAGCGGGGCTGCTTTGTCCTGGGTGGTGTTGGGTTTCTTGAGTGTTGTTGGAGCTGCGCTCATCCAGGCAAGTGGAGAGTATTCCATCACACTCCTGACTTATGCCTGGTAGATGGTGGACAGGATTGGGGGGGGTCAGGAGGTGAGTTACTCACTGTAGGATTCCCAGCCTTTGACCTGCCCTGGTAGCCACAGTATTAATATGGCTAGTCCAGTTCAGTTTCTGGTCAATGGTAACCTCCAGGATGTTGATTGTGGGGAGTTCAGTGATGGGAATGCCATTGAATGTCAAGGGGCTATGGTTAGATCCTCTCTTGTCGGAGATGGTCATTGCCGGGCACTTGTGTGGCGCGAATGCAACTTGCCGCTTGTCAGCCCCGAGCCTGGATATTGTCCAGGTCTTGCTGGATTTCCTGCTTCATTATCTGAGGCATCGCGAATGGTGCTGACCATTGTGTAGTCATCAGTGAACATCCCCACATCTGACCTTATGGTGGGAGGTCATTGATGAAGCAGCTGAAGATGGTTGGGGCCGAGGACACTACCCTGAGGAACTCCTGAAGTGATATCCTGGAGCTGAGATGATTGACCTCCAACCACCACAACCACCTTCCTTTGTGCCGGGTATGACTCCGACCAGCGGAGAGTTTCCCCCCTGATTCCCATTGACTTCAGTTTAGCTCGGGCGCCTTGATGCCATCCTCGGCTGCCTTGATGTCAAGGGCAGTCACTCTCACCTCACCTCTGGCATTCAGCTCTTTTGTCCATGTTTGAACCAAGGCTGTAATGAGGTGAGGAGCTGAGTGACCCTGGCGGAACCCAAACTGAGCGTCAGTGAGCAAGTTATTGCCGAGTAAGTGCTGCATGATAGCCCTGTTGATGACTCCTTCCATCACTTTGCTGATGATGGAGAGCAGACTGATCGGGCGGTAATTGGCTGGGTTGGATTTGTCCTGTTTCTTGAGTACAGGACACACTTGAGCAATTTTCCACATTGCCGGGTAGATGCCAGTGTTGTAGCTGTACTGGAACAGCTTGGCTAGGGGTGTAGCAAGTTCTGGAGCACAAGTCTCCAGTACTATTGCTGGGATATTGTCCGGGCCCAGAGCCTTTGCAGTATCCAGCGCCTTCAGCCATTTCTTGATATAACGTGGAGTGAATCGTATTGGCTGAAGACTGACATCTGTGACGCTGGGGACCTCCGGAGGAGACTGAGATGGATCATCCACTCGGCACGTCTGGCTGAAGATTGTTGCGAATGCCTCAGCCATGTTCTGGGCTCCTCCACCATTGAGGATGGGGATATTTGTGGAGCCTCCTCCTCCAGTGAGTTGTTTAATTGTCCACCATCATTCACGGCTGGATGTGGCAGGACTACAGAGATTAGATCTGATGCATTCATTGTGGAATCGCTTTGCTCTGTGTTTCACTTGCTGCTTCTGCTGTTTGGCACACAAGTAGTCCTGTGTTGTAGTTTGAGACCCACGCAGATATGGGGAGAATGTGTAAATTCCACACGGACAGTGACCCGGGGCCAAAATCAAACCTGGGTCCTCAGCGCCGTGAGGCAGCAGTGCTAACCACTTCTCCACCATGCCGTCCATGTGAGTGTGACTATGTCAGGCTGTTGCTTGACTGGTCTGTGAGACAGCTCTCCCAGCGTTGGCACATCCCCCAGATGTTAGTAAGGAGGACTTTGCAGGGTCGGCAGGGCTGGCTTTGCCGTTGTTGTGTCCGGTGCCTGGGTCAATGACGGGTGGTGTGCCCAGTTTCATTCCTTTTTTGCGTTTTCGTAATGGTTGAATACAACTGAATGGCTTGCCAGGTCATTTCAGAGAGCATTGAAGAGTCAATCACATTGCAGTGGGTCTAGAGTCACGTGTAGGCCAGACCGGGTAAGGACGGCAGATTTCCTTCCCTGAAGGACATTCATGAGAGACAGAGAGAGAGAGAGAGAGAGAGAGAGAGAGAGACAGAGACAGAGAGAGAGAGACAGAGAGAGACAGAGAGAGAGACAGAGAGAGAGAGAGACAGAGAGAGACAGAGAGAGAGACAGAGGGAGAAGACAGACAGAGACAGAGAGAGAGAGAGAGAGAGACAGAGAGACAGAGAGAGAGAGAGAGACGGAGGGAGAGAGAGAGAGAGAGACAGAGAGAGAGAGAGAGAGAGACAGAGAGAGACAGAGACAGAGAGACAGAGAGAGAGAGAGAGAGAGACAGAGAGAGAGACAGAGAGAGAGAGACAGAGAGACTGGCTGCCCTGTTGCGAGTCTCCCAACAGTTTCTGTTGTGATTTTAGATTTCCAGCCAGCACGGTATTATCTAACTGTTTATCTAATCACTTTAGTAGGATATATATTTGCTCATTGCTCTCGATTAGATTGTGCCCGAGTCGATGATTAAACAAGTTGTGGGACAGAGATTTGCAGACAGGCTATTTTTATCCAAAGTTTACAGAAATCCTCAATTTAATCCAGTATAACACACCCAAATGGAACAGTTACCGCTTTGTCAAGATCGAGTGGGACTCCAGTAACAATCAGAGCATTAAGCTCCCCGGAGGTTCCATTGGTGTAGAATGGAAACCAGTGTGGCAGCTCGCAGGAAATGCTGCACAGATTTACACAAGGACCTTTCTGTAGTTGTAAAGCTGAATACTGATGGACTTGGTTGACGAAGACTCCACAGTGATCTGGGTCGAGGCTTGTTGACCACCTGACTCCCTGGACCAGCCCAGACCGCAATTTGTTTTCTTTATTCATTCATGGGAGGTGGGTGTGGCTGGCTGGGCCAGCATTTATGGCTCATCCCTAATTGCCCTTGAGAAGCTGGTGGTGGTGAGCTGCCTTCTTGAACCACTGCAGTCCACGTGGTGTAGGTACACCCACAGTGCTGATAGGGAGGGAGTTCCAGGACTCTGACTCAGTGACAGTGAAGGAACTGCCGATATATTTCCAAGCCAGGGTTGTGCATCCGAGCACCCGTTCATCCTGATGGGCATCTTGGTCTTGGGTCAGATAAACATGGCAGCGGTGAGATTTTACAATTATCACCTGCTGATTCCTGGAAGGAGCTAGAGATGAGGAAATGCAGGACTGTGGTGGCTTTGACAGCCACTGACTCTGTGTTTCCGCCTGGCCCACTTGGTAAGGGTTCTTCTTCCAGAAGGTTGCGAATGTCAACAACGACCTAACACGGACCTCTGAGTCTCTTGCTGAGCACAGATTCTCAGTCATATCCAGGAAACCTATCCTCTGCCCAGACACCAGGATATTGCGTCCTGTAAGCTGGAGTTCCGGGCTCGTCCCCGCTCTCCTGCGCAGTAGCGAGTGGCTGGGAGAAAGCAGCTGCTGCTCTGATGGTGCAGCTGCATAAATGGCCCAGAAGCTAAAAATACATCAATTTCTCACATTCATCACAGTTTTTCTTCAATATCACGGGGGGGGGGGGGGGGGGGGGGGTCAGCAGGGTAGCCAGGTTCGGAATGAACATCCCATAATGATTTACAAGCCCCAGAAATGACCGCAGCTCCATCGTGTATTCAGGTGTCGGGGCTCCCCGGTATCTGAGATACCTGACCTCATTCGCCTGGAAGATGCACTTGTCCTTCTTCAGGCGGACACCCACATCGGTGGACTGGAGGACCTCTTCCAAGTTTCCCAGGTGCCCTTCGTCGGTGGCTCCTTAAATATAACATCGTCCAGGTAGACATCCACCCCTGGAAAGCCCTTGGATGTTTTCCATCGCCCGTTGAAAGATCGCCCGGTTGAAAGATGACACTCCGAAGGGAAGTTCTTGTATAATCCTCTGTTGGTATTGATGGTGACACACTGCCGAGATGCAGTGCCTAACGACAGGTACGCATGGCGAGGAGCTACGTGAGGTGGCCAGGGCTCCATGGCGACACTGAGTGTATGGTGCAATGTTCAGCTTGCTCAGTGCACTAGAATCTCCCTCCGTCAGCCTTGCACTCCCCGTGGGAATGGCCAGGGCACCCCTGGGTGCGCTTACATGCCGACTGGGCTCGTCCCCGCTCTCCTGCGCAGTAGTAAGTAGTAGTAAGGGCGTGGAATGCCCTGCCTGCAACAGTAGTGGACTCGCCAACACTAAGGACATTCAAATGGTCATTGGATAGACATATGGACTATAAGGGAATAGTGTAGATGGGCTTTAGAGTGGTTTCACAGGTCGGCGCTACATCGAGGGCCGAAGGGCCTGTACTGCGCTGTAATGACTTCGCTGGGCCCTTTACGGGGTCAATGTTTCTGTTCCTCATCGACGGCCACTCAAACTGGCTGGACGTGGACTGAATGTCTTCCACCACCTCGCGGAATCAGCATGGAAAAGGTTGCCAATTATTCAAAGCCATGGGATTCCAGGGGTGCTTGTCACGGTCAATGGAACCCCCTTGACCAGCGAGGTGGTCCAGGCATGTATGCACGCCAATCAGGTGAAACACGTCCAAACCATCCATCCTCAAATGGTCGGGCAGTCCAAACATTTAAACAAGGTTCGAGGAAACAGAACATGGGTTCTGGCACCGTTTTTACCAAACAACGCTGCGCATCACAACCAGGGTAGCTCCGGCAGAAACGCTAATGTGCCAACGCTTCCTGAGCCGCCTGACTTTAACGTTCCCGAGTCTTGGCGGGAAGCTAGAAACAAAGCAGAATAGACAGATGGGGTTTAATGTGGATAGGTGCGAGGTCATCCATTGGTTGGAAAAATAGAAAGGCAACTTATTATCTAGATGGAGGGAAACTTCAGAGTGCTTCAGTGCAGAGGGACCTGGGTGTCCTTGTGCAGGAATCTCAGAAAACTAGCGTGCAGTTACAGCAGGTAATAAGGAAGGCAAATGGAATTTTGGCCTTCATAGCTAAAGGGATAGAGTATGAAAGTAGGGAAGTGTTGCTGCAACTGTACAAGGCGTTGGTGATCTGCATCTGGAGTACTGGGTACAGTTTTGGTCCCCTTACTTGAAGGAGGCAGTAGAGGCAGTTCAGAGCAGGTTCACAGGATTGATTCCAGAGATGAGGGGTTTTTCGTATGAGGAGAGATTGAACAGTTTAGGCCGGTACTCTCTAGAGTTTAGAAGAATGAGAGGAGATCTAATTGAGGTATACAAGATGATAAATGGTATCGGCAAAGTAGGTGTAGAGCGATGGGGTAGTGGTATTGTCACCGGGCTAGTAATCCAGAGACCTGCGGTAATTCTCTGGGAACACAGGTTCAAATCCCGCCACTGCAGATGGTGATATTTGAATTCAATAAAAATCTGCAATTAAATAAAAGTCTAATGATGACCATGAAACCATTGTCGATTGTCGTAAAAACCCATTTGGTTCACTAAGGTCCTTTAGAGAAGGAAATCTGCCGTCCTTATCTGGTTTGACCTACATGTGACTCCAGACCCACAGCAATGTGTTTGACTCTTAAATGCCCCTCAAGGGTAATTAGGGATGGCAATAAGTCCTGGCACAGCCTGCGATGCCCATGAATAAAAGAAATGCTTCCTCTTGTGGGGCAATTGAGATGATAGGCAATTGGATCCGGAAATGAGATCGAAGATGTAGTGGGCAATTTAGGGGTTGACTGAGGGTAAGCCTCAGCACAGAGTCAGAGGTATATGCCCACAGCTGGCCTGAGTTACATTGTCCCATTCAGACTTAAACCCGTTAATGGGAGCAAACAGGATATTCCTGTTCAGCTGGGGTGATTCACTCAAGATCCATTGTCCTCCAGGACACTCTGATCTGACCAGCCATTAGCCCATTACAGAGTCTGATGGCCTCTTTTGTCTGTAAATTGGAAGCTAATTGCAAATTCATAGCATGGCCCTGTTCTTTTGTATAAACAATAGTAGGCAATGAAAAGCCCAGATAGCAATGATGAGTTCACGTCTGGACATTCCAGGACAGAACCATTGTTTGAGGGGCTGGGCGGAGGTCAGGCAGAGGAAAGAATCCTGTTTGAACAGGTGGAGGGAGAAGGCTGAAAGAGGTCATGAAAAGTTATCGAAAGAGGCTTTCGGAAAGGGGTCTGAAAGAGCTTCACCACCAGCAGGAATATATTCTGTAAATGTAAGTATCAAGTTTGCCTTTCTGTGTAAGTGGAGCACAGCACTGTCATGTTACTTGCTGTTTAATGGGAAATTGTGTGTTCGAGCTAAAAGATATACGTAAGCTGTTCTTGTCAGGCTTGAAGTTTGAAAGTTTAAATATTGTTTTCCTTTTGGGGAACAATGGTAAATGTTGCCCGCTTGTGTGGGAAACAAAGAAAATAAGGAGAGTGGTAAAAAGCACTTTGGCGGCTGAGACATTAAGCCTTGTAGAGGCGGTGGATATGGCCTTTTACATAAGTATGATATTGCCAGAAATTTTGGGATTAGGGGATTTGGGTAATATACCTATTGACTGTCACATTGACATTAAATCCCTGTGCACTCTACAAAAAGTGTAAATGAAAAGAGGTTACGGATAGACATCGCAAGTTTGAAGCAGATGTTGGACAGAGGGGAAATGACAAAAATTAAATGGGTCGACAGGAGCTATCAACTGTCAGACTGTTTTACTAAAAGAGGGGCGAGTTCACAGAAACTTTTGGATATTGTTAATGAAGGGCGCTTGTTTCTGTGACTGTTTTTTATTTTTTTCTTTCTCATCCAAACAAAAAAAAAGGGGGGGGGAAATCACGTGTGTGTTTTTGAGTTTCTTCAAATTTAGTTTTCACCGAATAATTATTTACTTTCTCCAAGGGCAGACTGTTAAGTAATGGGTTAAGAGACATTGCAATTAATTATCTCATTTATGTTAAGTATCCATTAATAGACACTGATTATGTAAAGGGGCTTCAGGTGGCCTCTGTCAGGTGATGTACAGTGAGAGATTTGTGCAAAGGCTGTTGGAAGGAAATAAATGTGTGTTTGTGAAAAAGGAACAGAACTTTAGACTCTTCATATCACAGCAACTAAAACGTCTAACAAGGAACACTGGAACCAACACTGTGCAGAGGGAGAGGAACACTGGAACCAACACTGTGCAGAGGGAGAGGAACACTGGAACCAACACTGTGCAGAGGGACAGGAACACTGGAACCAACACTGTGCAGAGGGAGAGGAACACTGGAACCAACACTGTGCAAAGGGAGAGGAACACTGGAACCAACACTGTGCAGAGGGAGAGGAATACTGGAACCAACACTGTGCAGAGGGAGAGGAACACTGGAACCAGAACTGTGCAGAGGGACAGAGGCACTGGAACCAACACTGTGCAAAGGGAGAGGAACACTGGAACCAACACTGTGCAGAGGGAGAGGAATACTGGAACCAACACTGTGCAGAGGGAGAGGAACACTGGAACCAGAACTGTGCAGAGGGACAGAGGCACTGGAACCAACACTGTGCAGAGGGACAGGAGCACTGGAACCAACACTGTGCAGAGGGAGGGGAACACTGGAACCAATGCTGTGCAGAGGGAGAGGAACACTGGAACCAACTCTGTGCAGAGGGAGAGGAACACTGGAACCAACACTGTGCAGAGGGACAGGAACACTGGAACCAACACTGTGCAGAGGGAGAGTAACACTGGAACCAGCACTGTGCAGAGGGACAGGAACACTGGAACCAACACTGTGCAGAGGGAGAGTAACACTGGAACCAACACTGTGCAGAGGGAGAGGAATACTGGAACCAGCACTGTGCAGAGGGAGAGGAACACTGGAACCAGCACTGTGCAGAGGGACAGGAACACTGGAACCAACACTGTGCAGATGGAGAGGAACACTGGAACCAACACGGTGCAGAGGGAGAGGAACACTGGAACCAACACTGTGCAGAGGGACAGGAACACTGCAACCAACACTGTGCAGAGGGAGGGGAACACGGAACCAGCACTGTGCAGAGGGAGGGGAACACTGGAACCAACACTGTGCAGAGGGACAGGAGCACTGGTACCAACACTGCGCAGAGGGATAGAAGCACTGGAACCAACACTGTGCAGAGGGAGAGGAACACTGGAACCAGCACTGTGCAGAGGGACAGGAACACTGGAACAAGCACTGTGCAGAGGGAGGGGAACACTGGAACCAACACTGTGCAGAGGGAGAGGAACACTGGAACCAACACTGTGCAGAGGGAGACGAACACTGGAACCAACACTGTGCAGAGGGAGAGGAACACTGGAACCAACACTGTGCAGAGGGAGGGGAACACTGGAACCAGCACTGTGCAGAGGGAGAGGAACACTGGAATCAACACTGTGCAGAGGGAGAGGAACACTGGAACCAACACTGTGCAGAGGGACAGGAGCACTGGTACCAACACTGTGCAGAGGGAGAGGAACACTGGAACCAGCGCTGTGCAGAGGGAGAGGAACACTGGAACCAACACTGTGTGCAGAGGGAGAGGAACACTGGAACCAGCACTGTGCAGAGGGACAGGAACACTGGCACCAACACTGTGCAGAGGGAGAGTAACACTGGAACCAACACTGGGCAGAGGGAGAGGAACACTGGAACCAACACTGTGCAGAGCAACAGGAGTTCTGGAACCAACACTGGGCAGAGGGAGAGTAACACTGGAACCAGCACTGTGCAGAGGGAGAGGAACACTGGAACCAACACTGTGCAGAGGGAGAGTAACACTGGAACCAGCACTGTGCAGAGGGACAGGAACACTGGAACCAACACTGTGCAGAGGGAGAATAACACTGGAACCAGCACTGTGCAGAGGGACAGGAACACTGGAACCAGCACTGTGCAGAGGGAGAGGAACACTGGAACCAACACTGTGCAGAGGGAGAGGAACACTGGAACCAACACTGTGCAGAGGGAGAGGAACACTGGAACCAACACTGTGAGAGGGAGAGGAACACTGGAACCAACACTGTGCAGAGGGAGAGGAACACTGGAACCAACGCTGTGCAGAGGGAGGGGAACACTGGAACCAACACTGTGTGCAGAGGGAGAGGAACACTGGAACCAACACTGTGCAGAGGGAGAGGAACACTGGAACCAACACTGTGCAGAGGGAGAGTAACACTGGAACCAACACTGTGCAGAGGGAGGGGAACACTGAAACCAACACTGTGCAGAGGGAGAGGAACACTGGAACCAACACTGTGCAGAGGGAGGGGAACACGGAACCAGCACTGTGCAGAGGGAGAGGAACACTGGAACCAACACTGTGCAGAGGGAGAGGAACACTGGAACCAACACTGTGCAGAGGCAGAGGAACACTGGCACCAACACTGTGCAGAGGGAGAGGAACACTGGAACCAGCATTGTGCAGAGGGAGAGGAACACTGGAACCAACACTGTGCAGAGGGACAGGAACACTGGAACCAACACTGTGCAGAGAGAGAGGAACACTGGAACCAGCACTGTGCAGAGGGAGAGGAACACTGGAACCAACACTGTACAGAGGGAGAGGAACACTGGAACCAACACTGTGCAGAGGGAGAGGAACACTGGAACCAACACTGTGCAGAGGGAGAGGAACACTGGAACCAACACTGTGCAGAGGGAGAGGAACACTGGAACCAGCACTGTGCAGAGGGAGAGGAACACTGGAACCAACACTGTGAGAGGGAGAGGAACACTGGAACCAACACTGTGCAGAGGGACAGGAACACTGGAACCAACACTGTGAGAGGGAGAGGAACACTGGAACCAACACTGTGCAGAGGGACAGGAACATTGGCACCAACACTGTGCAGAGGGAGAGGAACACTGGAACGAACACTGTGCAGAGGGAGAGGAACACTGGAACCAACACTGTGCAGAGGGAGAGGAACACTGGAACCAACACTGTGCAGAGGGAGAGGAACACTGGAACCAGCACTGTGCAGAGGGAAAGGAACACTGGAACCAACACTGTGAGAGGGAGAGGAACACTGGAACCAACACTGTGTGCAGAGGGAGAGGAACACTGGAACCAACACTGTGCAGAGGGAGAGTAACACTGGAACCAACTCTGTGCAGAGGGAGAGGAACACTGGAACCAACACTGTGCAGAGGGAGAGTAACACTGGAACCAGCACTGTGCAGAGGGAGGGGAACACGGAACCAGCACTGTGCAGAGGGAGAGGAACACTGGAACCAACACTGTGAGAGGGAAAGGAACACTGGAACCAACACTGTGAAGAGGGACAGGAACACTGGAACCAGCACTGTGCAGAGGGAGAGGAACACTGGAACCAACACTGTGAGATGGACAGGAACACTGGAACCAACACTGTGAGAGGGAGAGGAACACTGGAACCAACACTGTGCAGAGGGAGAGGAACACTGGAACCAGCACTGTGCAGAGGGACAGGAACACTGGAACCAACACTGTGCAGAGGGAGAGTAACACTGGAACCAGCACTATGCAGAGGGCGAGGAACACTGGAACCAACACTGTGCAGAGGGAGAGGAGCACTGGAACCAACACTGTGCAGAGGGAAAGGAACACTGGAACCAACACTGTGAGAGGGAGAGGAACACTGGAACCAACACTGTGTGCAGAGGGAGAGGAACACTGGAACCAACACTGTGTGCAGAGGGAGAGGAACACTGGAACCAACACTGTGCAGAGGGAGAGTAACACTGGAAGCAACTCTGTGCAGAGGGAGAGAAACACTGGAACCAACACTGTGCAGAGGGAGAGTAACACTGGAACCAGCACTGTGCAGAGGGACAGGAACACTGGAACCAACACTGTGCAGAGGGAGAATAACACTGGAACCAGCACTGTGCAGAGGGACAGGAACACTGGAACCAGCACTGTGCAGAGGGAGAGGAACACTGGAACCAGCACTGTGCAGAGGGAGAGGAACACTGGAACCAACACTGTGCAGAGGGAGAGGAGCACTGGAACCAACACTGTGCAGAGGGAAAGGAACACTGGAACCAACACTGTGAGAGGGAGAGGAACACTGGAACCAACACTGTGTGCAGAGGGAGAGGAACACTGGAACCAACACTGTGTGCAGAGGGAGAGGAACACTGGAACCAACACTGTGCAGAGGGAGAGTAACACTGGAAGCAACTCTGTGCAGAGGGAGAGGAATACTGGAACCAGCACTGTGCAGAGGGAGAGGAACACTGGAACCAACACTGTGCAGAGGGAAAGGAACACTGGAACCAACACTGTGAGAGGGAGAGGAACACTGGAACCAACACTGTGCAGAGGGAGAGGAACACTGGAACCAACACTGTGCAGAGGGAGAGGAACACTGGAACCAACACTGTGGAGAGGGAGAGTAACACTGGAACCAGCACTGTGCAGAGGGACAGGAACACTGGAACCAACACTGTGCAGAGGGAGAGTAACACTGGAACCAGCACTATGCAGAGGGAGAGGAACACTGGAACCAACACTGTGCAGAGGGAGAGTAACACTGGAAGCAACTGTGTGCAGAGGGAGAGGAACACTGGAACCAACACTGTGCAGAGGGAGAGTAACACTGGAACCAGCACTGTGCAGAGGGACAGGAACACTGGAACCAACACTGTGCAGAGGGAGAGGAACACTGGAACCAACACTGTGCAGAGGGAGAGGAACACTGGAACCAACACTGTGCAGAGGAAGAGGAACACTGGAACCAACACTGTGCAGAGGAAGAGGAACACTGGAACCAACACTGTGCAGAGGGAGAGGAATACTGGAACCAGCACTGTGCAGAGGGAGAGGAACACTGGAACCAGCATTGTGCAGAGGAAGAGGAACACTGGAACCAACACTGTGCAGAGGAAGAGGAACACTGGAACCAATACTGTGCAGAGGGAGAGGAACACTGGAACCAACATTGTGCAGAGGAAGAGGAACACTGGAACCAACACTGTGCAGAGGAAGAGGAACACTGGAACCAACACTGTGCAGAGGAAGAGGAACACTGGAACCAACACTGTGCAGAGGAAGAGGAACACTGGAACCAACACTGTGCAGAGGGAGAGGAACACTGGAACAAGCATTGTGCAGAGGGAGAGGAACACTGGAACCAACAATGTGCAGAGGGAGAGGAACACTGGAACAAACACTGTGCAGAGGGAGAGGAACACTGGAACCAACACTGTGCAGAGGGACAGGAACACTGGAACCAGCATTGTGCAGAGGGAGAGGAACACTGGAACCAACACTGTGCAGAGGGACAGGAACACTGGAACCAACACTGTGCAGAGGGAGAGTAACACTGGAACCAGCACTGTGCAGAGGGACAGGAACACTGGAACCAACACTGTGCAGAGGGAGAGTAACACTGGAACCAGCACTGTGCAGAGGGACAGGAACACTGGAATCAACACTGTGCAGAGGGAGAGGAATACTGGAACCAGCACTGTGCAGAGGGACAGGAACACTGGAACCAACTCTGTGCAGAGGAAGAGGAACACTGGAACCAACACTGTGCAGAGGGACAGGAACACTGGGACCAACACTGTGCAGAGAGAGAGGAACACTGGAACCAGCACTGTGCAGAGGTAGAGGAACACTGGAACCAACACTGTGCAGAGGGAGAGGAACACTGGAACCAACACTGTGCAGAGGGAGAGGAACACTGGAACCAACACTGTGCAGAGGGAGAGGAACACTGGAACCAACACTGTGCAGAGGGAGAGGAACACTGGAACCAGCACTGTGCAGAGGGAGAGGAACACTGGAACCAACACTGTGAGAGGGAGAGGAACACTGGAACCAACACTGTGCAGAGGGACAGGAACACTGGAACCAACACTGTGAGAGGGAGAGGAACACTGGAACCAACACTGTGCAGAGGGACAGGAACACTGGCACCAACACTGTGCAGAGGGAGAGGAACACTGGAACCAACACTGTGCAGAGGGAGAGGAACACTGGAACCAACACTGTGCAGAGGGAGAGGAACACTGGAACCAACACTGTGCAGAGGGATAGGAACACTGGAACCAGCACTGTGCAGAGGGAAAGGAACACTGGAACCAACACTGTGAGAGGGAGAGGAACACTGGAACAAACACTGTGTGCAGAGGGAGAGGAACACTGGAACCAACACTGTTCAGAGGGAGAGTAACACTGGAACCAACTCTGTGCAGAGGGAGAGGAACACTGGAACCAACACTGTGCAGAGGGAGAGTAACACTGGAAGCAGCACTGTGCAGAGGGAGAGGAACACGGAACCAGAACTGTGCAGAGGAAGAGGAACACTGGAACCAACACTGTGCAGAGGGAGAGGAATACTGGAAACAGCACTGTGCAGAGGGACAGGAACACTGGAACCAGCATTGTGCAGAGGAAGAGGAACACTGGAACCAACACTGTGCAGAGGAAGAGGAACACTGGAACCAACACTGTGCAGAGGGAGAGGAACACTGGAACCAGCACTGTGCAGAGGGACAGGAACACTGGAACCAACACTGTGCAGAGGGAGAGTAACACTGGAACCAGCACTGTGCAGAGGGAGAGGAACACTGGAACCAACACTGTGCAGAGGGAGAGGAGCACTGGAACCAACACTGTGCAGAGGGAAAGGAACACTGGAACCAACACTGTGAGAGGGAGAGGAACACTGGAACCAACACTGTGTGCAGAGGGAGAGGAACACTGGAACCAACACTGTGCAGAGGGAGAGTAACACTGGAAGCAACTCTGTGCAGAGGGAGAGGAACACTGGAACTAACACTGTGCAGAGGGAGAGTAACACTAGAACCAGCACTGTGCAGAGGGACAGGAACACTGGAACCAACACTGTGCAGAGGGAGAGGAATACTGGAACCAGCACTGTGCAGAGGGACAGGAACACTGGAACCAGCACTGTGCAGAGGGACAGGTACACTGGAACCAACACTGTGCAGAGGAAGAGGAACACTGGAACCAACACTGTGCAGAGGGAGAGGAACACTGGAACCAACACTGTGCAGAGGGAAAGGAACGCTGGAACCAACACTGTGAGAGGGAGAGGAACACTGGAACCAACACTGTGCAGAGGGAGAGGAACACTGGAACCAACACTGTGCAGAGGGAGAGGAACACTGGAACCAACACTGTGGAGAGGGAGAGTAACACTGGAACCAGCACTGTGCAGAGGGACAGGAACACTGGAACCAACACTGTGCAGAGGGAGAGTAACACTGGAACCAGCACTATGCAGAGGGAGATGAACACTGGAACCAACACTGTGCAGAGGGAGAGTAACACTGGAAGCAACTCTGTGCAGAGGGAGAGGAACACTGGAACCAACACTGTGCAGAGGGAGAGTAACACTGGAACCAGCACTGTGCAGAGGGACAGGAACACTGGAACCAACACTGTGCAGAGGGAGAGGAACACTGGAACCAACACTGTGCAGAGGGAGAGGAACACTGGAACCAGCACTGTGCAGAGGGAGAGGAACACTGGAACCAACACTGTGCAGAGGGAGAGGAGCACTGGAACCAACACTGTGCAGAGGGAAAGGAACACTGGAACCAACACTGTGAGAGGGAGAGGAACACTGGAACCAACACTGTGTGCAGAGGGAGAGGAATACTGGAACCAACACTGTGTGCAGAGGGAGAGGAACACTGGAACCAACACTGTGCAGAGGGAGAGTAACACTGGAAGCAACTCTGTGCAGAGGGAGAGGAACACTGGAACCAACACTGTGCAGAGGGAGAGTAACACTGGAACCAGCACTGTGCAGAGGGACAGGAACAATGGAACCAACACTGTGCAGAGGGAGAGGAATACTGGAACCAGCACTGTGCAGAGGGAGAGGAACACTGGAACCAACACTGTGCAGAGGGAGAGGAACACTGGAACCAACACTGTGCAGAGGGAGAGGAACACTGGAACCAACACTGTGGAGAGGGAGAGTAACACTGGAACCAGCACTGTGCAGAGGGACAGGAACACTGGAACCAACACTGTGCAGAGGGAGAGTAACACTGGAACCAGCACTATGCAGAGGGAGAGGAACACTGGAACCAACACTGTGCAGAGGGAGAGTAACACTGGAAGCAACTGTGTGCAGAGGGAGAGGAACACTGGAACCAACACTGTGCAGAGGGAGAGTAACACTGGAACCAGCACTGTGCAGAGGGACAGGAACACTGGAACCAACACTGTGCAGAGGGAGAGGAACACTGGAACCAACACTGTGCAGAGGGAGAGGAACACTGGAACCAACACTGTGCAGAGGAAGAGGAACACTGGAACCAACACTGTGCAGAGGAAGAGGAACACTGGAACCAACACTGTGCAGAGGGAGAGGAATACTGGAATCAGCACTGTGCAGAGGGAGAGGAACACTGGAACCAGCATTGTGCAGAGGAAGAGGAACACTGGAACCAACACTGTGCAGAGGAAGAGGAACACTGGAACCAATACTGTGCGTGGGAGAGGAACACTGGAACCAACATTGTGCAGAGGAAGAGGAACACTGGAACCAACACTGTGCAGAGGAAGAGGAACACTGGAACCAACACTGTGCAGAGGAAGAGGAACACTGGAACCAACACTGTGCAGAGGAAGAGGAACACTGGAACCAACACTGTGCAGAGGGAGAGGAACACTGGAACAAGCATTGTGCAGAGGGAGAGGAACACTGGAACCAACAATGTGCAGAGGGAGAGGAACACTGGAACAAACACTGTGCAGAGGGAGAGGAACACTGGAACCAACACTGTGCAGAGGGACAGGAACACTGGAACCAGCATTGTGCAGAGGGAGAGGAACACTGGAACCAACACTGTGCAGAGGGAGAGGAACACTGGAACCAACACTGTGCAGAGGGAGAGTAACACTGGAACCAGCACTGTGCAGAGGGACAGGAACACTGGAACCAACACTGTGCAGAGGGAGAGTAACACTGGAACCAGCACTGTGCAGAGGGACAGGAACACTGGAACCAACACTGTGCAGAGGGAGAGGAATACTGGAACCAGCACTGTGCAGAGGGACAGGAACACTGGAACCAACTCTGTGCAGAGGAAGAGGAACACTGGAACCAACACTGTGCAGAGGGACAGGAACACTGGGACCAACACTGTGCAGAGAGAGAGGAACACTGGAACCAGCACTGTGCAGAGGGAGAGGAACACTGGAACCAACACTGTGCAGAGGGAGAGGAACACTGGAACCAACACTGTGCAGAGGGAGAGGAACACTGGAACCAACACTGTGCAGAGGGAGAGGAACACTGGAACCAACACTGTGCAGAGGGAGAGGAACACTGGAACCAGCACTGTGCAGAGGGAGAGGAACACTGGAACCAACACTGTGAGAGGGAGAGGAACACTGCAACCAACACTGTGCAGAGGGACAGGAACACTGGAACCAACACTGTGAGAGGGAGAGGAACACTGGAACCACCACTGTGCAGAGGGACAGGAACACTGGCACCAACACTGTGCAGAGGGAGAGGAACACTGGAACCAACACTGTGCAGAGGGAGAGGAACACTGGAACCAACACTGTGCAGAGGGAGAGGAACACTGGAACCAACACTGTGCAGAGGGATAGGAACACTGGAACCAGCACTGTGCAGAGGGAAAGGAACACTGGAACCAACACTGTGAGAGGGAGAGGAACACTGGAACAAACACTGTGTGCAGAGGGAGAGGAACACTGGAACCAACACTGTTCAGAGGGAGAGTAACACTGGAACCAACTCTGTGCAGAGGGAGAGGAACACTGGAACCAACACTGTGCAGAGGGAGAGTAACACTGGAACCAGCACTGTGCAGAGGGAGGGGAACACGGAACCAGAACTGTGCAGAGGAAGAGGAACACTGGAACCAACACTGTGCAGAGGGAGAGGAATACTGGAACCAGCACTATGCAGAGGGACAGGAACACTGGAACCAGCATTGTGCAGAGGAAGAGGAACACTGGAACCAACACTGTGCAGAGGAAGAGGAACACTGGAACCAACACTGTGCAGAGGGAGAGGAACACTGGAACCAGCACTGTGCAGAGGGACAGGAACACTGGAACCAACACTGTGCAGAGGGAGAGTAACACTGGAACCAGCACTGTGCAGAGGGAGAGGAACACTGGAACCAACACTGTGCAGAGGGAGAGGAGCACTGGAACCAACACTGTGCAGAGGGAAAGGAACACTGGAACCAACACTGTGAGAGGGAGAGGAACACTGGAACCAACACTGTGTGCAGAGGGAGAGGAACACTGGAACCAACACTGTGCAGAGGGAGAGTAACACTGGAAGCAACTCTGTGCAGAGGGAGAGGAACACTGGAACCAACACTGTGCAGAGGGAGAGTAACACTGGAACCAGCACTGTGCAGAGGGACAGGAACACTGGAACCATCACTGTGCAGAGGGAGAGGAATACTGGAACCAGCACTGTGCAGAGGGACAGGAACACTGGAACCAGCACTGTGCAGAGGGACAGGTACACTGGAACCAACACTGTGCAGAGGAAGAGGAACACTGGAACCAACACTGTGCAGAGGGAGAGGAACACTGGAACCAACACTGTGCAGAGGGAAAGGAACACTGGAACCAACACTGTGAGAGGGAGAGGAACACTGGAACCAACACTGTGCAGAGGGAGAGGAACACTGGAACCAACACTGTGCAGAGGGAGAGGAACACTGGAACCAACACTGTGGCGAGGGAGAGTAACACTGGAACCAGCACTGTGCAGAGGGACAGGAACACTGGAACCAACACTGTGCAGAGGGAGAGTAACACTGGAACCAGCACTATGCAGAGGGAGATGAACACTGGAACCAACACTGTGCAGAGGGAGAGTAACACTGGAAGCAACTCTGTGCAGAGGGAGAGGAACACTGGAACCAACACTGTGCAGAGGGAGAGTAACACTGGAACCAGCACTGTGCAGAGGGACAGGAACACTGGAACCAACACTGTGCAGAGGGAGAGGAACACTGGAACCAACACTGTGCAGAGGGAGAGGAACACTGGAACCAACACTGTGCAGAGGAAGAGGAACACTGGAACCAACACTGTGCAGAGGGAGAGGAATACTGGAACCAGCACTGTGCAGAGGGACAGGAACACTGGAACCAGCATTGTGCAGAGGAAGAGGAACACTGGAACCAACACTGTGCAGAGGAAGAGGAACACTGGAACCAACACTGTGCAGAGGGAGAGGAACACTGGAACCAACATTGTGCAGAGGAAGAGGAACACTGGAACCAACACTGTGCAGAGGAAGAGGAACACTGGAACCAACACTGTGCAGAGGGAGAGGAACACTGGAACCAACACTGTGCAGAGGGAGAGGAACACTGGAACCAACACTGTGCAGAGGGAGAGTAACACTGGAACCTGCACTGTGCAGAGGGACAGGAACACTGGCACCAACACTGTGCAGAGGGAGAGGAATACTGGAACCAGAACTGTGCAGAGGGAGAGTAACACTGGAACCAACACTGTGCAGAGGGACAGGAACACTGGAACCAACTCTGTGCTGAGGGAGAGGAACACTGGAACCAGCACTGTGCAGAGGGAGAGGAACACTGGAACCAGCACTGTGCAGAGGGACAGGAACACTGCAACCAACACTGTGCAGAGGGAGAGGAACACTGGAACCAGCACTGTGCAGAGGGAGAGTAACACTGGAACCAGCACTGTGCAGAGGGACAGGAACACTGCAACCAACACTGTGCAGAGGGAGAGGAACACTGGAACCAGCACTGTGCAGAGGGAGAGTAACACTGGAACCAGCACTGTGCAGAGGGACAGGAAAACTGGAACCAGCACTGTGCAGAGGGACAGGAACACTGGAACCAACTCTGTGCAGAGGGAGAGGAACACTGGAACCAACACTGTGCAGAGGGAGAGTAACACTGGAACCAGCACTGTGCAGAGGGACAGGAACACTGGAACCAACACTGTGCAGAGGGAGAGTAACACTGGAACCAGCACTGTGCAGAGGGACAGGAACACTGGAACAAACACTGTGCAGAGGGAGAGGAATACTGGAACCAGCACTGTGCAGAGGGACAGGAACACTGGAACCAACTCTGTGCAGAGGAAGAGGAACACTGGAACCAACACTGTGCAGAGGGACAGGAACACGGGGACCAACACTGTGCAGAGAGAGAGGAACACTGGAACCAGCACTGTGCAGAGGGAGAGGAACACTGGAACCAACACTGTGCAGAGGGAGAGGAACACTGGAACCAACACTGTGCAGAGGGAGAGGAACACTGGAACCAACACTGTGCAGAGGGAGAGGAACACTGGAACCAACACTGTGCAGAGGGAGAGGAACACTGGAACCAGCACTGTGCAGAGGGAGAGGAACACTGGAACCAACACTGTGAGAGGGAGAGGAACACTGGAACCAACACTGTGCAGAGGGACAGGAACACTGGAACCAACACTGTGAGAGGGAGAGGAACACTGGAACCAACACTGTGCAGAGGGACAGGAACACTGGCACCAACACTGTGCAGAGGGAGAGGAACACTGGAACCAACACTGTGCAGAGGGAGAGGAACACTGGAACCAACACTGTGCAGAGGGAGAGGAACACTTGAACCAACACTGTGCAGAGGGATAGGAACACTGGAACCAGCACTGTGCAGAGGGAAAGGAACACTGGAACCAACACTGTGAGAGGGAGAGGAACACTGGAACAAACACTGTGTGCAGAGGGAGAGGAACACTGGAACCAACACTGTTCAGAGGGAGAGTAACACTGGAACCAACTCTGTGCAGAGGGAGAGGAACACTGGAACCAACACTGTGCAGAGGGAGAGTAACACTGGAACCAGCACTGTGCACAGGGAGGGGAACACGGAACCAGAACTGTGCAGAGGAAGAGGAACACTGGAACCAACACTGTGCAGAGGGAGAGGAATACTGGAACCAGCACTGTGCAGAGGGACAGGAACACTGGAACCAGCATTGTGCAGAGGAAGAGGAACACTGGAACCAACACTGTGCAGAGGAAGAGGAACACTGGAACCAACACTGTGCAGAGGGAGAGGAACACTGGAACCAGCACTGTGCAGAGGGATAGGAACACTGGAACCAACACTGTGCAGAGGGAGAGTAACACTGGAACCAGCACTGTGCAGAGGGAGAGGAGCACTGGAACCAACACTGTGCAGAGGGAAAGGAACACTGGAACCAACACTGTGAGAGGGAGAGGAACACTGGAACCAACACTGTGTGCAGAGGGAGAGGAACACTGGAACCAACACAGTGCAGAGGGAGAGTAACACTGGAAGCAACTCTGTGCAGAGGGAGAGGAACACTGGAACCAACACTGTGCAGAGGGAGAGTAACACTGGAACCAGCACTGTGCAGAGGGACAGGAACACTGGAACCAACACTGTGCAGAGGGAGAGGAATACTGGAACCAGCACTGTGCAGAGGGACAGGAACACTGGAACCAACACTGTGCAGAGGGACAGGTACACTGGAACCAACACTGTGCAGAGGAAGAGGAACACTGGAACCAACACTGTGCAGAGGGAGAGGAACACTGGAACCAACACTGTGCAGAGGGAGAGGAACACTGGAACCAACACTGTGCAGAGGGAGAGGAACACTGGAACCAACACTGTGGAGAGGGAGAGTAACACTGGAACCAGCACTGTGCAGAGGGACAGGAACACTGGAACCAACACTGTGCAGAGGGAGAGGAACACTGGAACCAGCACTGTGCAGAGGGAGAGTAACACTGGAACCAGCACTGTGCAGAGGGACAGGAACACTGCAACCAACACTGTGCAGAGGGAGAGGAACACTGGAACCAGCACTGTGCAGAGGGAGAGTAACACTGGAACCAGCACTGTGCAGAGGGACAGGAAAACTGGAACCAGCACTGTGCAGAGGGACAGGAACACTGGAACCAACTCTGTGCAGAGGGAGAGGAACACTGGAACCAACACTGTGCAGAGGGAGAGTAACACTGGAACCAGCACTGTGCAGAGGGACAGGAACACTGGAACCAACACTGTGCAGAGGGAGAGTAACACTGGAACCAGCACTGTGCAGAGGGACAGGAACACTGGAACCAACACTGTGCAGAGGGAGAGGAATACTGGAACCAGCACTGTGCAGAGGGACAGGAACACTGGAACCAACTCTGTGCAGAGGAAGAGGAACACTGGAACCAACACTGTGCAGAGGGACAGGAACACTGGGACCAACACTGTGCAGAGAGAGAGGAACACTGGAACCAGCACTGTGCAGAGGGAGAGGAACACTGGAACCAACACTGTGCAGAGGGAGAGGAACACTGGAACCAACACTGTGCAGAGGGAGAGGAACACTGGAACCAACACTGTGCAGAGGGAGAGGAACACTGGAACCAACACTGTGCAGAGGGAGAGGAACACTGGAACCAGCACTGTGCAGAGGGAGAGGAACACTGGAACCAACACTGTGAGAGGGAGAGGAACACTGGAACCAACACTGTGCAGAGGGACAGGAACACTGGAACCAACACTGTGAGAGGGAGAGGAACACTGGAACCAACACTGTGCAGAGGGACAGGAACACTGGCACCAACACTGTGCAGAGGGAGAGGAACACTGGAACCAACACTGTGCAGAGGGAGAGGAACACTGGAACCAACACTGTGCAGAGGGAGAGGAACACTGGAACCAACACTGTGCAGAGGGAGAGGAACACTGGAACCAACACTGTGCAGAGGGATAGGAACACTGGAACCAGCACTGTGCAGAGGGAAAGGAACACTGGAACCAACACTGTGAGAGGGAGAGGAACACTGGAACAAACACTGTGTGCAGAGGGAGAGGAACACTGGAACCAACACTGTTCAGAGGGAGAGTAACACTGGAACCAACTCTGTGCAGAGGGAGAGGAACACTGGAACCAACACTGTGCAGAGGGAGAGTAACACTGGAACCAGCACTGTGCAGAGGGAGGGGAACACGGAACCAGAACTGTGCAGAGGAAGAGGAACACTGGAACCAACACTGTGCAGAGGGAGAGGAATACTGGAACCAGCACTGTGCAGAGGGACAGGAACACTGGAACCAGCATTGTGCAGAGGACGAGGAACACTGGAACCAACACTGTGCAGAGGAAGAGGAACACTGGAACCAACACTGTGCAGAGGGAGAGGAACACTGGAACCAGCACTGTGCAGAGGGACAGGAACACTGGAACCAACACTGTGCAGAGGGAGAGTAACACTGGAACCAGCACTGTGCAGAGGGAGAGGAGCACTGGAACCAACACTGTGCAGAGGGAAAGGAGCACTGGAACCAACACTGTGAGAGGGAGAGGAACACTGGAACCAACACTGTGTGCAGAGGGAGAGGAACACTGGAACCAACACAGTGCAGAGGGAGAGTAACACTGGAAGCAACTCTGTGCAGAGGGAGAGGAACACTGGAACCAACACTGTGCAGAGGGAGAGTAACACTGGAACCAGCACTGTGCAGAGGGACAGGAACACTGGAACCAACACTGTGCAGAGGGAGAGGAATACTGGAACCAGCACTGTGCAGAGGGACAGGAACACTGGAACCAACACTGTGCAGAGGGACAGGTACACTGGAACCAACACTGTGCAGAGGAAGAGGAACACTGGAACCAACACTGTGCAGAGGGAGAGGAACACTGGAACCAACACTGTGCAGAGGGAGAGGAACACTGGAACCAACACTGTGCAGAGGGAGAGGAACACTGGAACCAACACTGTGGAGAGGGAGAGTAACACTGGAACCAGCACTGTGCAGAGGGACAGGAACACTGGAACCAACACTGTGCAGAGGGAGAGGAACACTGGAACCAGCACTGTGCAGAGGGAGAGTAACACTGGAACCAGCACTGTGCAGAGGGACAGGAACACTGCAACCAACACTGTGCAGAGGGAGAGGAACACTGGAACCAGCACTGTGCAGAGGGAGAGTAACACTGGAACCAGCACTGTGCAGAGGGACAGGAAAACTGGAACCAGCACTGTGCAGAGGGACAGGAACACTGGAACCAACTCTGTGCAGAGGGAGAGGAACACTGGAACCAACACTGTGCAGAGGGAGAGTAACACTGGAACCAGCACTGTGCAGAGGGACAGGAACACTGGAACCAACACTGTGCAGAGGGAGAGTAACACTGGAACCAGCACTGTGCAGAGGGACAGGAACACTGGAACCAACACTGTGCAGAGGGAGAGGAATACTGGAACCAGCACTGTGCAGAGGGACAGGAACACTGGAACCAACTCTGTGCAGAGGAGGAGGAACACTGGAACCAACACTGTGCAGAGGGACAGGAACACTGGGACCAACACTGTGCAGAGAGAGAGGAACACTGGAACCAGCACTGTGCAGAGGGAGAGGAACACTGGAACCAACACTGTGCAGAGGGAGAGGAACACTGGAACCAACACTGTGCAGAGGGAGAGGAACACTGGAACCAACACTGTGCAGAGGGAGAGGAACACTGGAACCAACACTGTGCAGAGGGAGAGGAACACTGGAACCAGCACTGTGCAGAGGGAGAGGAACACTGGAACCAACACTGTGAGAGGGAGAGGAACACTGGAACCAACACTGTGCAGAGGGACAGGAACACTGGAACCAACACTGTGAGAGGGAGAGGAACACTGGAACCAACACTGTGCAGAGGGACAGGAACACTGGCACCAACACTGTGCAGAGGGAGAGGAACACTGGAACCAACACTGTGCAGAGGGAGAGGAACACTGGAACCAACACTGTGCAGAGGCAGAGGAACACTGGAACCAACACTGTGCAGAGGGAGAGGAACACTGGAACCAACACTGTGCAGAGGGATAGGAACACTGGAACCAGCACTGTGCAGAGGGAAAGGAACACTGGAACCAACACTGTGAGAGGGAGAGGAACACTGGAACAAACACTGTGTGCAGAGGGAGAGGAACACTGGAACCAACACTGTTCAGAGGGAGAGTAACACTGGAACCAACTCTGTGCAGAGGGAGAGGAACACTGGAACCAACACTGTGCAGAGGGAGAGTAACACTGGAACCAGCACTGTGCAGAGGGAGGGGAACACGGAACCAGAACTGTGCAGAGGAAGAGGAACACTGGAACCAACACTGTGCAGAGGGAGAGGAATACTGGAACCAGCACTATGCAGAGGGACAGGAACACTGGAACCAGCATTGTGCAGAGGAAGAGGAACACTGGAACCAACACTGTGCAGAGGAAGAGGAACACTGGAACCAACACTGTGCAGAGGGAGAGGAACACTGGAACCAGCACTGTGCAGAGGGACAGGAACACTGGAACCAACACTGTGCAGAGGGAGAGTAACACTGGAACCAGCACTGTGCAGAGGGAGAGGAACACTGGAACCAACACTGTGCAGAGGGAGAGGAGCACTGGAACCAACACTGTGCAGAGGGAAAGGAACACTGGAACCAACACTGTGAGAGGGAGAGGAACACTGGAACCAACACTGTGTGCAGAGGGAGAGGAACACTGGAACCAACACTGTGCAGAGGGAGAGTAACACTGGAAGCAACTCTGTGCAGAGGGAGAGGAACACTGGAACCAACACTGTGCAGAGGGAGAGTAACACTGGAACCAGCACTGTGCAGAGGGACAGGAACACTGGAACCAACACTGTGCAGAGGGAGAGGAATACTGGAACCAGCACTGTGCAGAGGGACAGGAACACTGGAACCAGCACTGTGCAGAGGGACAGGTACACTGGAACCAACACTGTGCAGAGGAAGAGGAACACTGGAACCAACACTGTGCAGAGGGAGAGGAACACTGGAACCAACACTGTGCAGAGGGAAAGGAACACTGGAACCAACACTGTGAGAGGGAGAGGAACACTGGAACCAACACTGTGCAGAGGGAGAGGAACACTGGAACCAACACTGTGCAGAGGGAGAGGAACACTGGAACCAACACTGTGGAGAGGGAGAGTAACACTGGAACCAGCACTGTGCAGAGGGACAGGAACACTGGAACCAACACTGTGCAGAGGGAGAGTAACACTGGAACCAGCACTATGCAGAGGGAGATGAACACTGGAACCAACACTGTGCAGAGGGAGAGTAACACTGGAAGCAACTCTGTGCAGAGGGAGAGGAACACTGGAACCAACACTGTGCAGAGGGAGAGTAACACTGGAACCAGCACTGTGCAGAGGGACAGGAACACTGGAACCAACACTGTGCAGAGGGAGAGGAACACTGGAACCAACACTGTGCAGAGGGAGAGGAACACTGGAACCAACACTGTGCAGAGGAAGAGGAACACTGGAACCAACACTGTGCAGAGGGAGAGGAATACTGGAACCAGCACTGTGCAGAGGGACAGGAACACTGGAACCAGCATTGTGCAGAGGAAGAGGAACACTGGAACCAACACTGTGCAGAGGAAGAGGAACACTGGAACCAACACTGTGCAGAGGGAGAGGAACACTGGAACCAACATTGTGCAGAGGAAGAGGAACACTGGAACCAACACTGTGCAGAGGAAGAGGAACACTGGAACCAACACTGTGCAGAGGGAGAGGAACACTGGAACCAACACTGTGCAGAGGGAGAGGAACACTGGAACCAACACTGTGCAGAGGGAGAGTAACACTGGAACCAGCATTGTGCAGAGGCACAGGAACACTGGCACCAACACTGTGCAGAGGGAGATGAACACTGGAACAAACACTGTGCAGAGGGAGAGGAACACTGGAACCAACACTGTGCAGAGGGAGAGGAACACTGGAACCAACACTGTGCAGAGGGAGAGTAACACTGGAACCAGCACTGTGCAGAGGGACAGGAACACTGGCACCAACACTGTGCAGAGGGAGAGGAATACTGGAACCAGAACTGTGCAGAGGGAGAGTAACACTGGAACCAACACTGTGCAGAGGGACAGGAACACTGGAACCAACTCTGTGCAGAGGGAGAGGAACACTGGAACCAGCACTGTGCAGAGGGAGAGGAACACTGGAACCAGCACTGTGCAGAGGGACAGGAACACTGCAACCAACACTGTGCAGAGGGAGAGGAACACTGGAACCAGCACTGTGCAGAGGGAGAGTAACACTGGAACCAGCACTGTGCAGAGGGACAGGAACACTGCAACCAACACTGTGCAGAGGGAGAGGAACACTGGAACCAGCACTGTGCAGAGGGAGAGTAACACTGGAACCAGCACTGTGCAGAGGGACAGGAAAACTGGAACCAGCACTGTGCAGAGGGACAGGAACACTGGCACCAACTCTGTGCAGAGGGAGAGGAACACTGGAACCAACACTGTGCAGAGGGAGAGTAACACTGGAACCAGCACTGTGCAGAGGGACAGGAACACTGGAACCAACACTGTGCAGAGGGAGAGTAACACTGGAACCAGCACTGTGCAGAGGGACAGGAACACTGGAACAAACACTGTGCAGAGGGAGAGGAATACTGGAACCAGCACTGTGCAGAGGGACAGGAACACTGGAACCAACTCTGTGCAGAGGAAGAGGAACACTGGAACCAACACTGTGCAGAGGGACAGGAACACGGGGACCAACACTGTGCAGAGAGAGAGGAACACTGGAACCAGCACTGTGCAGAGGGAGAGGAACACTGGAACCAACACTGTGCAGAGGGAGAGGAACACTGGAACCAACACTGTGCAGAGGGAGAGGAACACTGGAACCAACACTGTGCAGAGGGAGAGGAACACTGGAACCAACACTGTGCAGAGGGAGAGGAACACTGGAACCAGCACTGTGCAGAGGGAGAGGAACACTGGAACCAACACTGTGAGAGGGAGAGGAACACTGGAACCAACACTGTGCAGAGGGACAGGAACACTGGAACCAACACTGTGAGAGGGAGAGGAACACTGGAACCAACACTGTGCAGAGGGACAGGAACACTGGCACCAACACTGTGCAGAGGGAGAGGAACACTGGAACCAACACTGTGCAGAGGGAGAGGAACACTGGAACCAACACTGTGCAGAGGGAGAGGAACACTTGAACCAACACTGTGCAGAGGGATAGGAACACTGGAACCAGCACTGTGCAGAGGGAAAGGAACACTGGAACCAACACTGTGAGAGGGAGAGGAACACTGGAACAAACACTGTGTGCAGAGGGAGAGGAACACTGGAACCAACACTGTTCAGAGGGAGAGTAACACTGGAACCAACTCTGTGCAGAGGGAGAGGAACACTGGAACCAACACTGTGCAGAGGGAGAGTAACACTGGAACCAGCACTGTGCAGAGGGAGGGGAACACGGAACCAGAACTGTGCAGAGGAAGAGGAACACTGGAACCAACACTGTGCAGAGGGAGAGGAATACTGGAACCAGCACTGTGCAGAGGGACAGGAACACTGGAACCAGCATTGTGCAGAGGAAGAGGAACACTGGAACCAACACTGTGCAGAGGAAGAGGAACACTGGAACCAACACTGTGCAGAGGGAGAGGAACACTGGAACCAGCACTGTGCAGAGGGACAGGAACACTGGAACCAACACTGTGCAGAGGGAGAGTAACACTGGAACCAGCACTGTGCAGAGGGAGAGGAGCACTGTAACCAACACTGTGCAGAGGGAAAGGAACACTGGAACCAACACTGTGAGAGGGAGAGGAACACTGGAACCAACACTGTGTGCAGAGGGAGAGGAACACTGGAACCAACACTGTGCAGAGGGAGAGTAACACTGGAAGCAACTCTGTGCAGAGGGAGAGGAACACTGGAACCAACACTGTGCAGAGGGAGAGTAACACTGGAACCAGCACTGTGCAGAGGGACAGGAACACTGGAACCAACACTGTGCAGAGGGAGAGGAATACTGGAACCAGCACTGTGCAGAGGGACAGGAACACTGGAACCAACACTGTGCAGAGGGACAGGTACACTGGAACCAACACTGTGCAGAGGAAGAGGAACACTGGAACCAACACTGTGCAGAGGGAGAGGAACACTGGAACCAACACTGTGCAGAGGGAGAGGAACACTGGAACCAACACTGTGCAGAGGGAGAGGAACACTGGAACCAACACTGTGGAGAGGGAGAGTAACACTGGAACCAGCACTGTGCAGAGGGACAGGAACACTGGAACCAACACTGTGCAGAGGGAGAGGAACACTGGAACCAGCACTGTGCAGAGGGAGAGTAACACTGGAACCAGCACTGTGCAGAGGGACAGGAACACTGCAACCAACACTGTGCAGAGGAAGAGGAACACTGGAACCAACACTGTGCAGAGGGAGAGGAACACTGGAACCAGCACTGTGCAGAGGGACAGGAACACTGGAACCAACACTGTGCAGAGGGAGAGTAACACTGGAACCAGCACTGTGCAGAGGGAGAGGAGCACTGGAACCAACACTGTGCAGAGGGAAAGGAACACTGGAACCAACACTGTGAGAGGGAGAGGAACACTGGAACCAACACTGTGTGCAGAGGGAGAGGAACACTGGAACCAACACTGTGCAGAGGGAGAGTAACACTGGAAGCAACTCTGTGCAGAGGGAGAGGAACACTGGAACCAACACTGTGCAGAGGGAGAGTAACACTGGAACCAGCACTGTGCAGAGGGACAGGAACACTGGAACCAACACTGTGCAGAGGGAGAGGAATACTGGAACCAGCACTGTGCAGAGGGACAGGAACACTGGAACCAACACTGTGCAGAGGGACAGGTACACTGGAACCAACACTGTGCAGAGGAAGAGGAACACTGGAACCAACACTGTGCAGAGGGAGAGGAACACTGGAACCAACACTGTGCAGAGGGAGAGGAACACTGGAACCAACACTGTGCAGAGGGAGAGGAACACTGGAACCAACACTGTGGAGAGGGAGAGTAACACTGGAACCAGCACTGTGCAGAGGGACAGGAACACTGGAACCAACACTGTGCAGAGGGAGAGGAACACTGGAACCAGCACTGTGCAGAGGGAGAGTAACACTGGAACCAGCACTGTGCAGAGGGACAGGAACACTGCAACCAACACTGTGCAGAGGGAGAGGAACACTGGAACCAGCACTGTGCAGAGGGAGAGTAACACTGGAACCAGCACTGTGCAGAGGGACAGGAAAACTGGAACCAGCACTGTGCAGAGGGACAGGAACACTGGAACCAACTCTGTGCAGAGGGAGAGGAACACTGGAACCAACACTGTGCAGAGGGAGAGTAACACTGGAACCAGCACTGTGCAGAGGGACAGGAACACTGGAACCAACACTGTGCAGAGGGAGAGTAACACTGGAACCAGCACTGTGCAGAGGGACAGGAACACTGGAACCAACACTGTGCAGAGGGAGAGGAATACTGGAACCAGCACTGTGCAGAGGGACAGGAACACTGGAACCAACTCTGTGCAGAGGAAGAGGAACACTGGAACCAACACTGTGCAGAGGGACAGGAACACTGGGACCAACACTGTGCAGAGAGAGAGGAACACTGGAACCAGCACTGTGCAGAGGGAGAGGAACACTGGAACCAACACTGTGCAGAGGGAGAGGAACACTGGAACCAACACTGTGCAGAGGGAGAGGAACACTGGAACCAACACTGTGCAGAGGGAGAGGAACACTGGAACCAACACTGTGCAGAGGGAGAGGAACACTGGAACCAGCACTGTGCAGAGGGAGAGGAACACTGGAACCAACACTGTGAGAGGGAGAGGAACACTGGAACCAACACTGTGCAGAGGGACAGGAACACTGGAACCAACACTGTGAGAGGGAGAGGAACACTGGAACCAACACTGTGCAGAGGGACAGGAACACTGGCACCAACACTGTGCAGAGGGAGAGGAACACTGGAACCAACACTGTGCAGAGGGAGAGGAACACTGGAACCAACACTGTGCAGAGGGAGAGGAACACTGGAACCAACACTGTGCAGAGGGATAGGAACACTGGAACCAGCACTGTGCAGAGGGAAAGGAACACTGGAACCAACACTGTGAGAGGGAGAGGAACACTGGAACAAACACTGTGTGCAGAGGGAGAGGAACACTGGAACCAACACTGTTCAGAGGGAGAGTAACACTGGAACCAACTCTGTGCAGAGGGAGAGGAACACTGGAACCAACACTGTGCAGAGGGAGAGTAACACTGGAACCAGCACTGTGCAGAGGGAGGGGAACACGGAACCAGAACTGTGCAGAGGAAGAGGAACACTGGAACCAACACTGTGCAGAGGGAGAGGAATACTGGAACCAGCACTGTGCAGAGGGACAGGAACACTGGAACCAGCATTGTGCAGAGGAAGAGGAACACTGGAACCAACACTGTGCAGAGGAAGAGGAACACTGGAACCAACACTGTGCAGAGGGAGAGGAACACTGGAACCAGCACTGTGCAGAGGGACAGGAACACTGGAACCAACACTGTGCAGAGGGAGAGTAACACTGGAACCAGCACTGTGCAGAGGGAGAGGAGCACTGGAACCAACACTGTGCAGAGGGAAAGGAACACTGGAACCAACACTGTGAGAGGGAGAGGAACACTGGAACCAATACTGTGTGCAGAGGGAGAGGAACACTGGAACCAACACTGTGCAGAGGGAGAGTAACACTGGAAGCAACTCTGTGCAGAGGGAGAGGAACACTGGAACCAACACTGTGCAGAGGGAGAGTAACACTGGAACCAGCACTGTGGAGAGGGACAGGAACACTGGAACCAACACTGTGCAGAGGGAGAGGAATACTGGAACCAGCACTGTGCAGAGGGACAGGAACACTGGAACCAACACTGTGCAGAGGGACAGGTACACTGGAACCAACACTGTGCAGAGGAAGAGGAACACTGGAACCAACACTGTGCAGAGGGAGAGGAACACTGGAACCAACACTGTGCAGAGGGAGAGGAACACTGGAACCAACACTGTGCAGAGGGAGAGGAACACTGGAACCAACACTGTGGAGAGGGAGAGTAACACTGGAACCAGCACTGTGCAGAGGGACAGGAACACTGGAACCAACACTGTGCAGAGGGAGAGTAACACTGGAACCAGCACTATGCAGAGGGAGAGGAACACTGGAACCAACACTGTGCAGAGGGAGATTAACACTGGAAGCAACTCTGTGCAGAGAGAGAGGAACACTGGAACCAACACTGTGCAGAGGGAGAGTAACACTGGAACCAGCACTGTGCAGAGGGACAGGAACACTGGAACCAACACTGTGCAGAGGGAGAGGAACACTGGGACCAACTCTGTGCAGAGGGAGAGGAACACTGGAACCAACACTGTGCAGAGGAAGAGGAACACTGGAACCAACACTGTGCAGAGGGAGAGGAATACTGGAACCAGCACTGTGCAGAGGGACAGGAACACTGGAACCAGCATTGTGCAGAGGAAGAGGAACACTGGAACCAACACTGTGCAGAGGAAGAGGAACACTGGAACCAACACTGTGCAGAGGGAGAGGAAGACTGGAACCAACATTGTGCAGAGGAAGAGGAACACTGGAACCAACACTGTGCAGAGGAAGAGGAACACTGGAACCAACACTGTGCAGAGGGAGAGGAACACTGGAACCAACACTGTGCAGAGGGAGAGGAACACTGGAACCAACACTGTGCAGAGGGAGAGTAACACTGGAACCAGCATTGTGCAGAGGGACAGGAACACTGGCACCAACACTGTGCAGAGGGAGATGAACACTGGAACAAACACTGTGCAGAGGGAGAGGAACACTGGAACCAACACTGTGCAGAGGGAGAGGAACACTGGAACCAACATTGTGCAGAGGGAGAGTAACACTGGAACCAGCACTGTGCAGACGGACAGGAACACTGGCACCAATACTGTGCAGAGGGAGAGGAATACTGGAACCAGAACTGTGCAGAGGGAGAGTAACACTGGAACCAACACTGTGCAGAGGGACAGGAACACTGGAACCAACTCTGTGCAGAGGGAGAGGAACACTGGAACCAGCACTGTGCAGAGGGAGAGGAACACTGGAACCAGCACTGTGCAGAGGGACAGGAACACTGCAACCAACACTGTGCAGAGGGAGAGGAACACTGGAACCAGCACTGTGCAGAGGGAGAGTAACACTGGAACCAGCACTGTGCAGAGGGACAGGAACACTGCAACCAACACTGTGCAGAGGGAGAGGAACACTGGAACCAGCACTGTGCAGAGGGAGAGTAACACTGGAACCAGCACTGTGCAGAGGGACAGGAACACTGGAACCAGCACTGTGCAGAGGGACAGGAACACTGGAACCAGCACTGTGCAGAGGGAGGGGAACACTGGAACCAACACTGTGCAGAGGGAGAGGAACACTGGAACCAGCACTGTGCAGAGGGAGAGGAACACTGGAACCAGCAATGTGCAGAGGGAGAGTAACACTGGAACCAACACTGTGCAGAGGGAGAGGAACACTGGAACCAGCACTGTGCAGAGGGAGAGGAACACTGGAACCAACACTGTGTGCAGAGGGAGAGGAACACTGGAACCAACACGGTGCAGAGGGAGAGTAACACTGGAACCAACACTGTGCAGAGGGAGATGAACACTGGGACAAACACTGTGCAGAGGGAGAGGAACACTGGAACCAACACTGTGCAGAGGGAGAGGAACACTGGAACCAACACTGTGCAGAGGGAGAGGAACACTGGAACCAGCACTGTGCAGAGGGAGAGGAACACTGGCACCAACACTGTGCAGAGGGAGAGGAACACAGGCACCAACACTGTGCAGAGGGAGAGGAATATTGGAACCAGAACTGTGCAGAGGGACAGGAACACAGGAACCAACTCTGTGCAGAGGGAGAGGAACACTGGAACCAACACTGTGCAGAGGGCCAGTAACACTGGAACCAGCACTGTGCAGAGGGACAGGAACACTGGAACCAACACTGTGCAGAGGGAGAGGAATACTGGAATCGGCACTGTGCAGAGGGACAGGAACACTGGAACCAACACTGTGCAGAGGGAGAGGAACACTGGAACCAACACTGTGTGCAGAGGGAGAGGAACACTGGAACCAACACTGTGCAGAGGGAGAGGAGCACTGGAACCAACACTGTGCAGAGGGAGAGGAACACTGGAACCAACACGGTGCAGAGGGAGAGGAACACTGGAACCAACACGGTGCAGAGGGAGAGGAACACTGGAACCAACACTGTGCAGAGGGAGAGGAACACTGGAACCAGCACTGTGCAGAGGGAGAGGAACACTGGAACCAACACTGTTCAGAGGGAGAGGAACACTGGAACCAACACTGTGCAGAGGGACAGGAACACTGGCACCAACACTGTGCAGAGGGAGAGGAACACTGGAACCAACACTGTGCAGAGGGAGAGGAACACTGGAACCAACACTGTGCAGAGGGAGAGGAACACTGGAACCAACACTGTGTGCAGAGGGAGAGGAAAACTGGAACCAACACTGTGTGCAGAGGGAGAGGAACACTGGAACCAACACTGTGCAGAGGGAGAGGAACACTGGAACCAACACTGTGTGCAGAGGGAGAGGAACACTGGAACCAACACTGTGCAGAGGGAGAGGAACACTGGAACCAACACTGTGCAGAGGGAGAGGAACACTGGAACCAACACTGTGTGCAGAGGGAGAGGAACACTGGAACCAACACTGTGTGCAGAGGGAGAGGAACACTGGAACCAACACTGTGTGCAGAGGGAGAGGAACACTGGAACCAACACTGTGCAGAGGGAGAGGAACACTGGAACCAGCACTGTGCAGAGGGAGAGGAACACTGGAACCAACATTGTGTGCAGAGGGAGAGGAACACTGGAACCAACATTGTGCAGAGGGAGAGGAACACTGGAACCAACACTGTGTAGAGGGAGAGGAACACTGGAACCAACACTGTGCAGTGGGAGAGGAACACTGGAATCAACACTGTGCAGAGGGAGAGGAGCGCTGGAACCAGCACTATGTGCAGAGGGAGAGGAATACTGGAACCAACACTGTGCAGAGGGAGAGGAGCGCTGGAACCAGCACTGTGTGCAGAGGGAGAGGAACACTGGAACCAGCACTATGCAGAGGGAGAGGAACACTGGAACCAGCACTGTGTGCAGAGGGAGAGGAACACTGGAACCAACACTGTGCAGAGGGAGAGGAACACTGGAATCAACACTGTGCAGAGGGAGAGGAGTACTGGAACCAGCACTGTGTGCAGAGGGAGAGGAACACTGGAACCAGCACTGTGCAGAGGGAGAGGAACACTGGAACCAACACTGTGTGCAGAGGGAGAGGAACACTGGAATCAACACTGTGCAGAGGGTGAGGAACACTGGAACCAACACTGTGTGCAGAGGGAGAGGAATACTGGAATCAACACTGTGCAGAGGGAGAGGAACACTGGAACCAGCACTGTGCAGAGGGAGAGGAACACTGGAACCAACACTGTGTGCAGAGGGAGAGGAACACTGGAACCAACACTGTGCAGAGGGAGAGGAACACTGGAATCAACACTGTGCAGAGGGAGAGGAACACTGGAACCAACACTGTGCAGAGGGAGAGGAGCACTGGAACCAGCACTGTGCAGAGGGAGAGGAACACTGGAACCAACACTGTGCAG
Source organism: Scyliorhinus torazame (assembly GCF_047496885.1). Taxonomy (NCBI): domain Eukaryota; kingdom Metazoa; phylum Chordata; class Chondrichthyes; order Carcharhiniformes; family Scyliorhinidae; genus Scyliorhinus; species Scyliorhinus torazame. The sequence goes on from NC_092724.1 coordinate 162,992,578, forward strand.
AGGGAGAGGAACACTGGAACCAACACTGTGCAGAGGGAGAGGAGCACTGGAACCAGCACTGTGCAGAGGGAGAGGAACACTGGAACCAACACTGTGCAGAGAGAGGGGAACACTGGAACCAACACTGTGTGCAGAGGGAGAGGAACACTGGAACCAACACTGTGTGCAGAGGGAGATGAACACTGGAACACTTTGGGACTTTCAGTTTCATCACAAGTCTTCTGAGTTCAATTTAATTTCTCATCCTCTTGGTGCACGCCCTGCGAGCCCGGGCCCTTACGAGTTCTGTTTCTGCTCGAGCAGGCGAAGGGAGGAATGTTGGCTGTGGCACTCGGATAACCCGCTGTTCTCTAAAAAAACACAACAGGACTTCTGGTGGTGCCCTCGAGGAAGCAGGTTGCAGGTCGGATCGCCCCCGCGCCTGATGGGCAAACGGACCTTTTCCAACTGACTTTTTCGGGACCTTGCGACCTGAATCGGTGGAGGGGACGAGAGGGAAGAGGCTTTCCCCCCCCGGGGTATGGACAGCTGGACAAGAAGTGGTTGAGTGGAGTGGCAAGGATTGAAGCGGGAGCAGCGGGGACCCCAGGCCAGGCGGCGAAGCATGGCGGACGGCAGGGACCAGGGAGCGGACGCTCGCTGGCCAAGGGAGCAACAGATGGAGTTCTTCAGGAATTGCTTCACCGAACTGAAGAGGGACACGTTGGACCCGACGAGGGCGGGAATGGACCGAATGGTCGAGACACAGGCGGTCCAAGAGAAGGGAGGTCGAGGTGAAGCTCTCCAGCCAGGCGGACACGGTAACGGAGCTGGAGCACGAGGTGGAGGAGCTGAACGCCCGCCAGAGGAGGATGCAGGAGCAGCTTGAAGAGCTGGGGAACAGAGCCAGGAGGCAGAACTTGAGAATCGTGGGCCTCCCCGAGGGCTGTGAGGGATCGGATGCGGGTGCAGACGTGATGGGTATGCTCGAGGCGCTGATGGGACCGCAGGCCTTCCTGGAGTTGGATGGGGCGCATAGAGCCCCCGCAAGGAGGCCCAGGACGGGCGGCCGACCGAGGGCCCTGGTGGTCCGCTTTCACCAGCTTGCCGACAGGGATCGGGTGCTGCGATGGACCGGAGAGGAGCAGCAGATGGGAGAACTGCGAGGTGCGCATCCACCAGGACTTGGGAACGGAGCTGGCCAAGAGGCGTGCAGGATTCATCAAGGTAAAGGCAGCCCTCTACAAAAAGGAGGTATCCTGCGAAGCTTTGGGTTACGTTTGAGGAACTCCATTACTACTTCGAGACACCAGAACAGGTTTGGGCCTTCATTAAAGAAAAGCTGGGCTTGAACTAACGGGCACTTAGTTTTTTCAGTGCTGTACAGTGGCGGTGGTCTGTTAACCTAACTGGCTCTGACTAGGAGTGGACTTTGATGAAAAGAAGAAGCTGGACTTGAACTAAGGGACTCTGGGCTCTCAGAGCTTTTGTGTGGCGGCGGTCTGTTAAATTATCCTGTACTGTAATGTTTTATCCAAGATTGTTTTCAGCCTGGTCAGAGAGCGGGGGCTGGAGGGCGCACTGCTTAGGGTGATTTTGGGAGATTACAAGGGGGGGGGGGGAGAGAGGGGCCCTGCAATGGGGGCCCTGCACTTGGTATCTTTTGGCGGGAGATCGGGACCTCTGATAGGGGGATGGGCTAGGGGCTGGTTAAGGGACTTGAAAGGGCACGGGGACATACAATCAGGTTAATGGGTCTTAGTGTGTGGGGGGAGGGCCCGAGCACTCGGGCGGGAGACAGTCAGGCGGCAAGGGCAGGGGTCAGCGTAGCTAGCGTAGGTCAGGGGGCACCAGGGAGAGGAGGAGGAGGGGCGGGCTAGGGCCAAGCGCAGGGCTGGGGGGGCAAGGGGGGGGTGACCAGGGATCCCCCCGGGGGAGAAAGTCGCTTGCAGACTCTCAGCGAACAGCGCAGGAAACCGGCAGCAGCAGCACCCGGGGGAGAGGGTTAGAGCCACGTTAGTTTAGTTGAGCATGTGTGGTATGGGCAAACAGAGCTGATAGGGGGAGTGCCTTATTAACATGTTCATTCTTTCCCACTGTTCGTTTTCACTATGTTAAGGCTCTTTGCAGAGGGCCTTTTTCTCTCTCGGTAAATGTTACAAATTTGTTTTAAATAAAAAATTTAAAAACACAAACCACAACAGGATCTCGTAAACCCAGCAGAGCAGGGAGGCCTCTGCTCGAACGCGCAGAATGAATATGCTGTGGGACGTAGCAAACCTCTCTCCCCACCACACACCACTGTTTAATCGGATTTAAATTGTATTAGTGAGCTTCAGCTTAGAAGGAATGGAATAAAGACAGAAAGCAAAGCTTTAACACACTAATCAGCTTAACTGGTAAACTGATTTCTAATTAATTAATTATTAAGGTGGAGGCTGGGCCTGGAATCAAGACTTGTCCTGTTGTGTGTGGTTTATCGTTCGATCCCACAGCAGCCAGCCCAGATGCTGTGACCGAACAGCTGTTTCGTTTGCCCTCCTCACTAACGGGAAGCGAGGAGCCGTGCAACTTAAAAACGGCAACAAAGCTCACACCTTGCACACCTCCAACCAGACACATCGCAAATTCCGGCATTAAAACATTGACCAGCCCAGGAGGAAGGCCCAGAAGCTTCCCGTCTTACCTGGCTTCATCATCCCGTGCGATCAGCAAGGACATGTGGCTGGATGCTGAGGCCATGCGAAGGATATCGACGGCCCTGGAACAGATCACAACACAGCTGACAGTAAGGAGACCTCGAGAACCTGCTCCGTCTCTGAGGGGACTGCTATTCGAGCGAGGTTGGAATTGGCGATATCTCAGCAGGTTCCTCAAGGCAGGTGGGATTGGGACGAAGACACACAAGGTGCTGAAATTCTAGCTGCTGCTATTTCTCCGAGAATTAACTGGTATTGGAATCCTAGCTCTACGGTTCGCAAGATAACACTGAATGAGGAAGTTCCGTTCAGCCCACCTTAACTCAACCGTTTGGAAAAGCAACGGGTCTAACGCAGCGTCCAGCTGGCGCCAAGCGGCTACAGACATTGGTCAGCCTTTGCTTGAAGAGGATCTTTCTGACACCAGACCAGTCTTTGTGTTACCGTGCTGATGGCCAGAGCATGATTGCTACCCTTCGTATTCCAACCTCCTTGGCCCCATCATCCAGGGAGGCTGCTCTCTCCCACACAGAGGGGTAGTGAAAACAGGAGGGAAAGTCATCATGTCTCTCTCCCTCTCCCAACGGCAATGTACCCGCTATGATTCTATGCTGCTACCCTCACAGCACTGCAGAGGCCTGGGGAACAGACTTCATGACCACTACTTTGGCTGGAAGGAAACCATACAGTTGGAGGTCAACAGGGATCAGATGAGGACAGCTATGAGTCCTCCGCAGTAGAACAGCCAGCTAACACTATTGAGGATCACATGTAAATGTTGTTCAACCAATTTCATCGTCAAGGAAATGGGTGAAGTGTGGAGGGGGGAGAGGGGGGGGGGGGGGGGGGGGGGGGAGGGGCGGGGGGGGGGAGTGTGGAGGGAGAGACGAGAGGGCGTGAAACAGGAGAGATTAAATGACAAAAGGAATGAAGGCGCAAGGCAAAAGGAGATGGTAATTACAAAGGATATACAGAACTGAAACAGGCCATTCGGTCCAGTCAGACTATAAGAACATAAGAACTAGGAGCAGGAGTAGGCCATCTGGCCCCTCGAGCCTGCTCCACCATTCAATGAGATCATGGCTGATCTTTTGTGGACTCAGCTCCACTTTCCGGCCCGAACACCATAACCCTCAATCCCTTTATTCTTCAAAAAACTATCTATCTTTATCTCAAAAACATTTAATGAAGGAGCCTCTACTGCTTCACTGGGCAAGGAATTCCATAGATTCACAACCCTTTGGGTGAAGAAGTTCCTCCTAAGCTCAGTCCTAAATCTACTTCCCCTTATTTTGAAGCTATGCCCCCTAGGTCTGCTTTCACCCGCCAGTGGAAACAACCTGCCCTCATCTATCCTATCTATTCCCTTCATAATTTTATATGTTTCTATAAGATCCTCCCTCATCCTTCTAAATTCCAACGAGTACAGTTCCAGTCTACTCAACCTCTACTCATAATCCAACCCCTTCAGCTCTGGGATTAACCTCGTGAGTCTCCTCTGCACACCCTCCAGTGCCAGTACGTCCTTTCTCAAGTAAGGAGACCAAAACTGAACACAATACTCCAGGTGTGGCCTCACTAACATCTTATACAATTGCAGCATTACCTCTCTAGTCTTCAACTCCATCCCTCTAACAATGAAGGACAAAATTCCATTTGCCTTCTTAATCACCTGTTGCACCTGTAAACCAACTTTTTGCGACTCATGCACTAGCACACCCAGGTCTCTCTGCACAGCAGCATGTTTTAATATTTTATCATTTAAATAATAATCCCTTTTGTTGTTATTCCTACCAAAATGGATAACCTCACATTTCTCAACATTGTATTCCATCTGCCAGACCCTAGCCCATTCACTTAACCTATCCAAATCCCTCTGCAGACTTCCAGTATCCTCTGCACTTTTTGCTTTACCACTCATCTTAGTGTCGTCTTCAAACTTGGACACATTGCACTTGGTCCCCAACTCCAAATCAACTATGTAAATTGTGAACAATTGTGGGCCCAACACTGATTCCTGAAGGACACCACTCGCTACTGATTGCCAACCAGAGAAATACCTATTACTCCCCACTCTTGGCGTTCTATTAATTAACCAATCCTCTATCCATGCTACTACTTTCCCCTTAATGCCATGCATCTTTATCTTATGCAGCAACCTTTTGTGTGGCACCTTGTCAAAGGCTTTCTGGAAATCCAGATATACCACATCCATTGGCTCCCCGTTATCTACCGCACTGGTAATGTCCTCAAAAAATTCCACTAAATTAGTTAGGCACAACCTGCTCTTTATGAACCCATGCTGCGTCTGCCCAATGGGACAATTTCCATCCAGATGCCTCGCTATTTCTTCCTTGATGATAGATTCCCTAGTACCGAAGTTAAGCTCACTGGCTTATAATTACCCGCTTTTTGCCTACCTCCTTTTTTAACCATTGGTGTCACGTTTGCTCATTTCCAATCCGCCGGGACCACCCCAGAGTCTCGTGAATTTTGGTAAATTATCACGAGTGCATTTGCAATTCCCCTAGCCATCTCTTTTAGCACTCTGGGATGCATTCCATCAGGGCCAAGAGACTTGTCTACCTTTAGCCCCATTAGCTTGCCCATCACTACCTCCTTGGTGATAACAATCCTCTCAAGGTCCTCACCTGTCATAGCCTCATTTCCATCAGTCACTGGCATGTTATTTGTATCTTCCACTGTGAAGACCAACCCAAAAAACCTGTTCAGTTCCTCAGCCATTTCCTCATCTCCCATTATTAAATCTCCCTTCTCATCCTCTAAAGGACCAATATTTACCTTAGCCACTCTTTTTTGTTTTATATATTTGTAGAAACTTTTACTATCCGTTTTTATATTCTGAGCAAGTTTACTCTCATAATCTATCTTACTCTTCTTTATAGCTTTTTTAGTAGCTTTCTGTTGCCCCCTAAAGATTTCCCAGTCCTCTAGTCTCCCACTAATCTTTGCCACTTTGTATGCTTTTTCCTTCAAGTTGATACGCTCCCTTATTTCCTTAGATATCCACGGTCGATTTTCCCTCTTGCTACCGTCCTTCCTTTGTGTTGGTATAAACCTTTGCTTAGCACTGTGAAAAATCGCTTGGAAGGTTCTTGCGGTTCTTCAGGGGATGTCCCGGAGGACTGGAGAATAGCCAATGTTGTTCCTCTGTTTAAGAAGGGTGGCAGGGATAATCCCGGGAACTACAGGCCGGTGAGCCTTACTTCAGTGGTAGGGAAATTACTGGAGAGAATTCTTCGAGACAGGATCTACTCCCATTTGGAAGCAAATGGACGTATTAGTGAGAGGCAGCACGGTTTTGTGAAGGGGAGGTCGTGTCTCACTAACTTGATAGAGTTTTTCGAGGAGGTCACTAAGATGATTGATGCAGGTAGGGCAGTAGATGTTGTCTATATGGACTTCAGTAAGGCCTTTGACAAGGTCCCTCATGGTAGACTAGTACAAAAGGTGAAGTCACACGGGATCAGGGGTGAACTGGCAAGGTGGATACAGAACTGGCTAGGCCATAGAAGGCAGAGGGTAGCAATGGAGGGATGCTTTTCTAATTGGAGGGCTGTGACCAGTGGTGTTCCACAGGGATCAGTGCTGGGACCTTTGCTCTTTGTAGTATATATAAATGATTTGGAGGAAAATGTAACTGGTCTGATTAGTAAGTTTGCAGACGACACAAAGGTTGGTGGAATTGCGGATAGCGATGAGGACTGTCTGAGGATACAGCAGGATTTAGATTGTCTGGAGACTTGGGCGGAGAGATGGCAGATGGAGTTTAACCTGGACAAATGTGAGGTAATGCATTTTGGAAGGGCTAATGCAGGTAGGGAATATACAGTGAATGGTAGAACCCTCAAGAGTATTGAAAGTCAAAGAGATCTAGGAGTACAGGTCCACAGATCACTGAAAGGGGCTACACAGGTGGAGAAGGTAGTCAAGAAGGCATACGGCATGCTTGCCTTCATTGGCCGGGGCATTGAGTATAAGAATTGGCAAGTCATGTTGCAGCTGTATAGAACCTTAGTTAGGCCACACTTGGAGTATAGTGTTCAATTCTGGTCGCCACACTACCAGAAGGATGTGGAGGCTTTAGAGAGGGTGCAGAAGAGATTTACCAGAATGTTGCCTGGTATGGAGGGCATAAGCTATGAGGAGCGATTGAATAAACTCGGTTTGTTCTCACTGGAACGAAGGAGGTTGAGGGGCGACCTGATAGAGGTATACAAAATTATGAGGGGCATAGACAGAGTGGATAGTCAGAGGCTTTTCCCCAGGGTAGAGGGGTCAATTACTAGGGGGCATAGGTTTAAGGTGAGAGGGGCAAAGTTTAGAGTAGATGTACGAGGCAAGTTTTTTACGCAGAGGGTAGTGGGTGCCTGGAACTCACTACCGGAGGAGGTAGTGGAGGCAGGGACGATAGGGACATTTAAGGGGCATCTTGACAAATATATGAATAGGATGGGAATAGAAGGATACGGACCCAGGAAGTGTAGAAGATTGTAGTTTAGTCGGGCAGTATGGTCGGCACGGGCTTGGAGGGCCGAAGGGCCTGTTCCTGTGCTGTACATTTCTTTGTTCTTTGTTCTTTGTTCTTTGTTCTCCACTGTTCCTCAACTGTTTTGCCACAAAGTCTTTGCTCCCAGTCTACCTTAACTAGCTCTTCTCTCATCCCATTGTAATCTCCTTTGTTTAAGCACAAAACACTAGAGTTTGATTTTACCTTCTCACCCTCTATCTGTATTTTAAATTCCACCATATTGTGATCGCTCCTTCCGAGAGGATCCCTAACTATGAGATCATGAATCAATCCTGTCTCATTACACAGGACCAGATCTAGGACCGCTTGTTCCCTCGTAGGTTCCATTACATACTGTTCTAGGAAACTATCGCGGATAAATTCTATAAACTCCTCCTCAAGGTTGCCTTGACCGACCTGGTTAAACCAATCGACATGTAGATTAAAATCCCCCCTAATAACTGCTGTACCATTTCTACATGCATCCGTTATTTCTTTGTTTATTGCCTGCCCCACCATAATGTTACTATTTGGTGGCCTATAGACTACTCCTATCAGTGACTTTTTCGCCTTACTATTCCTGATTTCCACCTAAATGGATTCAACCTTATCCTCCATAACACCGATGTCATCCTTTACTGTTGCCCGGATGTCATCCTTAAATAACAGAGCTACACCACCTCCCTTACCAGCCACTCTGTCCTTCCGAATAGTTTGATACCCTCGGATATTTAACTCCCAGTCGTGACCATCCTTTAACCATGTTTCAGTAATAGCCACTAAATCGTAGTCATTCACGATGATTTGCGCCATCAACTCATTTACCTTATTCCGAATACTACGAGCATTCAGGTAAAGTACACTTATGTTGGCTTTTTTAACCTCTGTTTTGAATCTTAACACCTCGATCAGTAACCTTTCCTAAGTTATATTTTCTCTTAACTTTTCTCCTAATTTTCCTTGTCATTGAACCCATATCTTCATGTAACAACCTGCCGCGTCGCTTACCATTAATGTTTTTACTTCCCGTTTTATTCCTGTTAGTATTCCTGGTCCTATTCACTGAGCTCCCCTCAGTCACTGTACCTTGTACTGTCGCCCTTTTTGATTTTTGACTGTGGCTTCTCTGCCTAAGTTTCCCCCTTACTGTCTTTTGTTTCTGTGCCTGTTTTACTACCTTCCAAGTTCCTGCATCGGTTCCCATCCCCCTGCCACATTAGTTTAAACCCTCCCCAACAGCTCTAGCAAACACCCCCCTAGGACATCGGTTCCAGTCCTGCCCAGGTGCAGACCGTCCGGTTTGTACTGGTCCCACCTCCCCCAGAACTGGTTCCAATGCCCCAGGAATTTGAATCCCTCCCTCTTGCACCATCTCTCGAGCCACGCATTCATCCTATCTATCCTGACATTCCTACTCTGACTAGCTCGTGGCACTGGTAGCAATCCTGAGATTACTACCTTTGAGGTCCTACTTCTTAGTTTAACTCCTAACTCCCTGAATTCAGCTTGTAGGACCTCATCCCGTTTTTTACCTATATCGTTGGTGCCTATGTGCACCACGACAGCTGGCTGTTCACCCTCCCCCCCCAAAAGAAATGTCCTGCAGCCGCTCCGAGACATCCTTGACCCTTGCACCAGGGAGGCAACATACCATCCTGGAGTCTCGATTGCGTCCGCAGAACCACCTGTCTATTCCACTTACAATTGAGTCCCCTATCACTATAGCCCTGCCATTCTTCTTCCTGCCCAGCTGCGCAGCAGAGCCAGCCACGGTGCCATGAACCTGGCTGCTGCTGCCTTCCCCTGGTGAGCCATCTCCCTCAACAGTATCCAAAGCGGTATATCTGTTTTGCAGGGAGATCACCGCAGGGGACACCTGCACTGCCTTCCTACTCTTGCTCTGTCTTTTGGTCACCCATTTTCTATCTCCCTCAGTAACTTTCACCTGTGGTGTGACCAACTCTCTAAACGTGCTATCCACGACGTCCTCAGCATCGCGGATGCTCCAAAGTGAGTCCATCCGCAGCTCCAGAGCCGTCAAGCGGTCTAACAGGAGGTGCAATTGGACACACTTCTTGCACGTGAAGGAGCCAGGGACAGTGGAGGTGTCCCTGAGCTCCCACATTGCACACGAGGAGCATGACACGGGTCTGGGATCTCCTGCCATGTCTTAAACCTTAGGTAAACTTATACAACTACAATTCCAAATAACGAAAGAAAAAATAAATAAATTAGACAATGAAAAGAAAAACTACGGGTAAGAAAGTCACTTACCAGGGTTAAAAAGCACCTCCTCCCCACCCAGCTTCGAATTCCCACCGAGATTCAAATTCCCAAACTCACTCTTTGCTGTCTCACTCTGGCTGTGTCTTCTCTGGCTCACTGGGAGAACTCACTGCTATGCCAGTGTTTATGCTCCACTCGAGCCTCCTCTCATCTTTCCCCACCTAAATCGTAAGCCTCTATTCCCTTCCCCCTCATCTAGTTATTTAGCTTCCCCTTGAATGTATCGATACTATTCACTCCCTGTGGGAGCGAGATCCACATTCTCACCACGCTCTGGCTGAAGACGTTTCCCCTGAATTCCCGATGGGATGTCTTGGTGACTATCTGATATCGACGGTCTCTCATAACACAGAACATACAGTGCAGAAGGAGGCCATTCGGCCCATCGAGTCTGCACCGACCCACTTAAGACCTCACTTCCACCCTATCCCCGTAACCCAATAACCCCTCCTAACCTTTTCGGTCACTAAGGGCAATTGATCATGGCCAATCCACCTAACCTGCACGTCTTTGGACTGTGGGAGGAAACCGGAGCACCCGGAGGAAACCCACGCAGACACGGGGAGAACGTGAAGACTCCGCACAGACAGTGGCCCAGCGGGGAATCGAACCTGGGACCCTGGCGCTGTGAAGCCACAGTGCTGACCACTTGTGCTACCACCCTGCTGTTCCCCACAAGAGAACGCAGTCTCTCTCCATCCCCTATCAAAACATTCAGAACGTTAGCAAATACCCACTCAGCCTTTTACAAGCGATGAGAGGCCCAGGGCGGCCCGTACCAGCGGCAAGAGCGGTGCGACCCACTCCGGCATCGGGCCGCCTGGAAGTTGCGGGATCCTCTGCACTGGAGGGGTCGGCGCCGGCCGGCGCGAGTTGGCGCATGCGCAGCGGGTTTCTTCTCCGCACCGGTCATGGCGGAGCCTTACAGGGGCCAGTGCGGAAGGAAAGAGAGCCCCCACGGCACAGGCCCGCCCGCAGATCGGTGGGCCCTGATTGCAGGCCAGGCCACCGTGCCCCCCCCCCCCCGGGACCGGATCCCCCCGCGCCCCCCCCCGAGGACTCCGCAAGCTGCCCTCCAAGCCAGGTCCCGCCGGGATGGACCATGTCTATTTCACGCCGGCGGGACGGTTCGAAAACGGGTGGCTGCTCGTCCCATCGGGGCCCGGAGAATTGCCGGGGGGGGGGGGGGGAGGGGCCTGCTGACAATGGCCCCCCGAGCGGCGCGGCGCGATCCCCGCCCCCGCCCAAAAACCAGCGAAGGAGAATTCGGCAGCTGGCGTCAAGGCGAGATTGACACCGCTTCCCGGCGATTCTCTGGCCCGGCGGGGGGGGGGGGGGGGGGGGGGGGGGGGGGGGGGGGGCGGCGGTCGGAGAATCCTGCCCCATGTCTGTCAATCCTTTCCTGATGTATAAATCCTCAGCTACCTGGTACCATCTTTGTAAATCTCTGCTGCCTCGCCAGAGCCTCTATGTCCTTTTTACAACGTAGTGTCTAGCACTGCCCACCGTTACTCTGAGTGTAGCTTAATGAAGGTTCGATACAGGTTCGGCAATAACTTCCCTACCTTTCAATTCTATCCCTGCAGAAATAGAGTCCTAGATGTTTACAGCATGGGAACAGGCCCTTCAGCCCGGCTGGTCCATGCCGCCCAGTTTCTATCACTAAGCTAGTCCCACTTGCCCGCATTTGGCCCATATCCCTCTGTACCCACCCTGCCCATGGAACTGTCTAACTGCTTTTTAAAAGACAAAATCATACCCGCCTCTTCCACTGCCTCTGCTAGCCTGTTCCAGACGCTCACCACCCTCTGTGTGAAAAGAATTTCCCCTCTGGTCTCTTTTGTATCTCTCCCCTCTCACCTTAAACCTCTGCCCTCTAGATCTAGACTCCTCTACCTTTGGAAAAAGATGTTGACTATCGACCTTATCGATGCTGCTCATTATTTTATAGACCTCTATAAGATCACCCCTAAGCCTCCTACGCTCCAGGGAAAACAGTCCCAGCCTATCCAGCCTCTCCTTCTAACGCAGACCATCAAGTCCCGGCAACATCCTCATAAATAAAGCCAGGAGTTTGGTTTGTTTGTGTTTGTGGCTACGCCTGTGGCACAGCGTCTGGTGATTGGATTGTAATGCTATTCTTTTTGCTTAATACATCATCGCTTTGGTCATTTCCTCTATCCCATTTTCCAGCCCGTCACAGACCCTCCCTTTTGTGCTTCCCCCATCAACCACCTTCCCTCCCTCTGTACTCGATTAAAACCTGTTCTCTTCCTCCAGTTCCGATGACAGATCATTGACCCGGTCCCTCTCTCCATACACACTGCCAGCCCTGTTGTGTATTTCCAGCGTTTTCTGTTTAACTTTCACTTTTGCAGCATCTGCACCAAGACCCCGGTATTGGGTTGGGCTATTTGTCAGGCCTCACAACCCCTCACTGCAACAATTTGCGTTTCTATAGCGCCTCTGATGTAGCGACCCACCCCAAGGCCCTTCGCAGGAGTGCCAGCCGACAATATTTGAAGTGAGCCACAAAAGGAGATATGAGGAAAGGTTACCAAGAGTCTGGTCAAAGAGGTCATTTTTAGGAACATCTGAAAGGAGCAAAGTGAGGTGGAGAGACTATCATAGAATTGACAGTGCAGACAGTGAGGCTCAGGGAAGGAATTGCAGAGCTTAATGTCCAGGCAGCTGGAAGCATGGCTGCCAATCGAGTGACAAACATTACTGGACAGGGTTTAGCTCGAGATTATATACCTCTCATTTGTAACTCCCTCCAGATCCTCTCCGTTCACTTCCAGGATTAAGTCACCAGCCTGCAAACGACCTGAAACACAAGAGGTATTGGAGCTGGGGCAGAACTGACAACAGTTACCATGGGTTTTACAGCAGTCCCAGCCCTTCTCCTATCCAGAGTTGGTGCCGTTCATCTGGTACCACAGCTTTGTTCTGTCCTCAAGGCAGAACTCATCCACACCCAGAACAGTAATGTTGTTGGTGATTCCCGCTAAGCTGAAAGATATTTCTGGTCATAAGCCAGGTCCAAACCACCCACAATCGGCTTAGATCTGGACCCAACACCCTCCATTCAGAAGCCAGGCTTGGGTCCAACACCTTCTAGTCTCGAGCCTGACCCAGGCACTGAACACCTTCACCTCATGGGTCCCACCTCCTCATAGCTGGAGCAGCAGCAATTACATGTGTGCCTGATGCACATCGGATAATGGGTGCAATACACTTCGTTACCCTGGCAGGGTCAGAGTACTCCGAATGGCTGATCTTTGCTCCCTGCTTTCAGGCTCCATTACAGATATAAGCTTGAGTCGAGCTACCTCATCAGACACACAGATGGGTGTCAGTGCTGGGGGAGGCTCCAGTGAGCTCCAGGACCAGAAAAAGGAGTAGCTGTGGCTGAATGGGGATATATAATGGGGCAATTCAGTATAACGCACGTCTCCATACGCGTGAAAGGCGGTGTACTCTGAAATCTGTAGCACCTGTGAATCACCCCAATAGCTGGCTTTTAATGTGCATCACCACCTGAGATAAATAGGCCATTCACACCAACAGCTCTGGGCCAGTGTTTAAACTCAACACCAGCCCCTGCCTGCTCCACTTCATTTTGCCCTATCGACATGTCCTTCTGGTCCTCTCTCCCATGTGGTTATCCACCTTTCCCTTAACTCCTTCAATGCTGTTCAGCTCAACCACCCCAGATGGTCGCAAGTCCCACGATCCCACCACGTGTACATCTTGACTTTCCGACGCGTGTTTCCGCTGGGTGGTGTGTTACTGAGGCTGCATTTCCTGTGGATGCCGTGTTAGACCGGGATCCGTGCAGACGTGTCTTTGATGTGTCTGGGTCAGGGTTCCTGCTCCTGATCGCTGGCCAGTGATCACTGATAGAAACCGCCCGTGCACCCCGGGTATCAGGTGCAGAGGGATTTCCAACCATCTACTCTGCGGATGTGGCCTCCAATAACCACCTCTTACAATTTAAATATTATAAAGCTGCACCCAGGATAGGTCAGAATCCCTGTGGATCACCTGCCTTTGAGATACTGAGAATAATTTGGGATGGGAAATATGGGTCTGGGTGTCTGAGTCAGGGGATTTTGCTTGTCTCTGCCAATGAAGAATGGCACCAGGGACTTCAGTTTTGGGTAAGGATTGGAGAAGCTGGGATTGTTCTCCTTTGGGTCGAGAAGGTTAGGGGGAGATTTGATCGAGATGTTCAGAATCAGCAGCCAATCTCCAGCCATTCCCTGCTCCTGCCGGCGGCTTACCCAACCCGCAGGTTCCCTGTGTCTTCCGGCATGAGGTCCTTTGATAGAATAAGTAATGAGAAACGGTTCTGTCATAAACCCCCCCCCCCCCAGGAAACACGGGGAAACCACTGTCGATCGATCTCCCGGGGGGAGGGGGGGGGGGGGGCAGGGAGAGCCAGCTGTCCAGGTAGGGGGCGGAGGCCACCCAGCCCCAGCTCGTTAAAGACCTACACATATAAAGCCGGCCCACGCAGGACCCAGAGCTATCGGTTGTCCCAACAGGGACTGGATTGGGAAAGAGTTACTGCCATGGGCAGAGTATTGTACATAGTTCAATAAATCTTGTTCCACTACCACTGGCTTCCTCAAGTTACCGAAGGTTCCGACTGGCAGAGGGATTGACAACCGGAGAAGGCAGATTTAAGGAAAAACAGGAGGGCGATGAGGAAAGATTGTGTTACAGAGTGAGTCGTGATCTGGAAGGTGCTGCCTCAAAGGGCAGTGGAAGCAGATTCAATAGTAACATTCAAGAGAGAATTGGATAAGTAGCTAAATGGGAGAAATTTGCAGAGCTACTGGGAGGGAGACGAAGACGGAGTGAGACTGATCAGATGCCTCTTTGGGGCATGTGCACGTTGGAATGAATGGCTTCCATTTATGCTTTATGATTGATTAATTACAGCACCTTCAGTGGAGTGGTCACTGGCCAGACAATGTCCTGTACGGAGAGCTTGACCGAGCCGGCACGGCCACGGAGCAGCCAAAACCAAGAACCGGGGTTCATGCAAAGCGGGATATAATTTCATGTCAGATTGACTTCAGTAGTTGGGAACAGTCTGCACCATGTCCAAAGCACTTGGCACTGAGCTCCCTCCACCGGGGCACAGAAACGTACAGAATTACATCTTCCAATCTTCACAGTAAGGTGTCATCACAGGAAGGAGCGTGTGGCACCATGCGACCCGGCTCCCGTGACAACCTACAACCACCTCACTGGAGCCGACAATGCCAAGCTCGAATTGCACCGGCCTCCCACCGGGAGACTCGCCGCTGATGTGAATCATCCTCAACGATGCAGAGTCAACGATGAAGATGCGTTAATGCTGCAATGCCAGAGGATTGAAATGACCCCATTATTGCCGACAGCACCTGGCTGACGCCCCGACACGCCCCCATTGCCCACACGTACTGAGGAAGTTTGAAAAGTTGTTGCTGAATTTATAGCAAGTAAAATATTTCAGGGATGAGTCCGTTGCGTCAAACACTTTGCACCTACCATCGCTTGCAGCTATTCCTCTCTGCAAAATACGCTTGACGTAGATTCCATATTCCTCGCCTGTTTGTTCTTTAAACCCACCAATGATTTTAATACCTAAAACAGAGAAAAAAAATTATTATTTATTCTGCTGAGGTGACGCTGCTGAAAACTTCTTTTTGTTACCTCCAAACTCAACTACCCCCATTGCTCTCCTGTCTAGCCTCTCACCTGTTACCCCCTGCCTCCAATGTCTGTAGGGACAAGGCGGTGGGGAGTGGTATTGTCACTGGACAATAATCCAGACACCCAGACTAATGCTCTGGGGACAGGGGTTTGAATCCGACAGATGGTGAAATTTGAATTCAATAAAAATATGGAATTAAATGTCTAATAATGACCATGAAACCATTGTCGATTGTCGTAAAAACACACCGGGTTCACTATTGTCCTTGGGGAATGGAAATCTGCTGTCCTTACCCGGTCTGGCCTACATGTGACTCCAGACCCACAGCAACATGGTTAACTCTTAAAAAGCCACTCAGTTTGAGGGCAATTAGGGACGGGCAACTCATGTGGGCCTTGCCTGGGATGCCCACATCCCATAAAAGAATAACGGGGAAAAAATCCTGGCCCGCACCAAATCCCACTCACCCGTCACCCCTGTGCTCACTCACCTACACTGCCCCCCAGCTCAGCAATCCCTCAAACACAGATTCTCAGCCGACTGCTCAAATCTCTCTATTGCCTTTACCTCTCCCTTTCTCTGTAACCTCCTCCGGCCCCACAACCCTCCAGCATTCCTCCATCTCTGCTTTCCTGAGCAACCCCTATTTTAATCTCTTCCCCACAGGGTGGCGTTACCATAAGTTGCCTGGATCCCAGCCGCTGGAATTTCCTCCCTAAACTCTTCCGTCTCTCTGAAGC
>NC_092724.1:163313522-163488522 GCF_047496885.1 Scyliorhinus torazame
CCCCTCTAACCCCAGTGGTAATATTTACAAGATTAGCTCCGTGTAGGTTTGACTCTTTGATTGAATTTATTTGAAGCAAACGTTGACCTCAGTGGCGGGGCTGGCTGGGGGTGTAGAGGTGGGTTGGCCGGGATTGGGGCGAGGGTGTTGGGGGGGGTGAAGGGTATACCCTTTCCCCCCTCCGTCTCCTCTCCCTGCCTCACCCCTCCTCTCCCCAGATTCTGAAGACTTTTTACTATTTGGTTTGGATACAGATACTGACCTGAATGATGCAAATGGGGATGAAGGCTTTTCCAGCTTTGCACCCAGGACACAATTCAGCACTTCACTGGTGGATTTCCTTCCATCTTGACATTAGCAAACGTGAAGTCCACATATATACAAAGGCCATTAAAGTCTCTCTGGTTTATTTTAGTTGGAGCTTAGGCAGCTACATTAAGATTTATAGATTTGATTTTCAATTCCTCTCTCCCCCCCTTCAAAATCGTAAAGTATCAAAACCACAGTACTCATTAAATGATTTATCTCATTGCACCCCCCCCCCCACACCCACCCTCCAAAATTAATATTTTTAAATCTAGTTGTATTTTGGCAGATATCTTTGTTTCCTGGCGACGGAAAGGTGTGTTTGACGACATCCGCGAATATATCAAAAGTTTGTTTCTCCAAGCTGGTTGTAGAAGATAAACGCCCCTCCAGCTTGGCCGTGGTTCCGTCTCCAATCCTCGCAATAATAATCACAGCAGGAATATCTCGTCAGGGTTAAATTCTGGATAAACATTGTCTGTTATTATTTTAGGAGCCATTCGTTAACTGCAAGAGAGAGAGGGCGGGGAGGAAAGAGAGACACGGAGAGATGAAGTTTGGCATCCTTAACTGCACTGTTTGCACACAGCATACAATGTGCTTATGTAGAAAGAAAGTCATTTATCAAATGTGGCATTTGGACAATCAGCATGCCTCCTTTCTCGAAAGAGGTAACCTCTATAGTCATTGCACCTGATCTAAATTCCAGGGGAACATTCTGCACAGAATAGTTTTCCTCAAGGAGCCATTTTGACCACATGATTTACAGGCGAGAAAGAGGCTACCTGGACCATGCTGGTGTGTAAACTCCACCTGGGCACCTTCCAAACCCTCTTCATTGCAGCCAATCCGATATCCTTCCATCCTCACCCCCTTCGCTAGCTGCCCCTTAAATGCACCAAAGTAAGAGCAGGTGTGAGGAGATCAAATCAGAGCTTCAAACAGCACCGAGCGGGTTTTCAATGAGAAAGGAGAGCTCGCTGATGTTTGAAGGTGTGCGAGAGAGACAGCCCCGTGTTTGATGGCCTGGTGAGGGCTGTGTTGTGACCTGAGTTGGGATGAAGCAGCGCCAACTAAGTCAGGATTCTTCAGCACCCCTGTGCTTCAAATACACTTCGGGAGTGACACCGGGTCATTCTACCAGCTGACCAGTTGTCAGCCGTAGGTTGTCAGACTAACTTGCACAACCGATCAATATTAACAGCTTTCACAAGCGGACTCCCTGAGAACATCGCAGCCCCCAACACTCTGTTCATCAGTGCTTCCCAACAGAGAGCCAGAGACACTCTAACTACTCGTGATTGGCAGAACATTAGCTGATCATGTGGACAGGGTGAAATTTTCCTACTTCTTTTGGCTGGTCCCTCGTCACTCAGCCCCAAACACAAATGGAGTTGAGAAAGGACTGAGGGCAAGCCAAGGGCAGGCGGTGCGAACAAAACAGTGAACAGTGAATATCAGAGAGTGTGATACACACTGAACAGTGAACATCAGAGTGAGTTACACACTGAATAGTGAACAGTGAATATCAGACAGTGTGTTACACACTGAATAGTGAACAGTGAATGTCAGAGAGTGTGTCACACACTGAATAATGAGCAGTGAATATCAGTGTGTTACACACTGAATAGTGAACAGTGAATATCAGACAGCGTGTTACACACTGAATCGTGAACAGTGAATATCAGACAGCGTGTGACACACTGAATAGTGAACAGTGAATATCAGACAGGGGGTTACACACTGAATAGTGAACAGTGAATATCAGACAGTATGTTACACACTGAATAGTGAACAGTGAATATCAGACAGTGTGTTATACACTGAATAGTGAACAGTGAATATCAGACAGTGTGTGACACACTGAATAGTGAACAGTGAATATCAGACAGGGTGTTACACACTGAATAGTGAACAGTGAATATCAGACAGTATGTTACACACTGAATAGTGAACAGTGAATATCAGGCAGTGTGTTATACACTGAATAGTGAACAGTGAATATCAGACAGTGTGTTACACACTAGATAATAATGATTGAAATCAGACAGTGCGTGACACACTGAATAGTGAACAGTAAATATCAGACAGTGTGTTACACACTGAATAGTGAACAGTGAATATAAGTGTTATAATCTGCCAGATTATTATTGGCTGGGGACTAATGGCAATCCCACAATCCTTAGAGTATGAGATCCCCCAATGAGGAGTGCGGAGAAATCATTAGCAGAGTCACCTGCATAAATAGAGCTGGCCAGTGTGGGACCAGCTAGAGAGGAGAGCGCAGTGGCTGTGTACTGCTGTTGTATATATGTAATTGTAAATAAAGTTATTTCTTTTGATTCTACAAACTTGTGCTGGATTCTTTGTGGCCCTCACAAAAGAAGACAGCGTGTTACACACTGAATAGTGAACAGTGAATATCAGCCAGTGTGTTATACACTGAATAGTGAACAGTGACTATCAGACAGTGTGTTACACACTGAATAGTGAACAGTGAATATCAGAGAGTGTGTTACACACTGAATAGTGAACAGTGAATATCAGAGTGTGTGTGACACACTGAATAGTGAACAGTGAATATCAGACAGTGTGTTACACACTGAATAGTGAACAGTGAGTATCAGAGAGTGTGTTACACACTGAATAGTGAACAGTGAATATCAGAGAGTGTGTGACACACTGAATAATGAACAGTGAATATCAGACAGTGTGTTACACACTGAATAGTGAACAGTGAATATCAGACAGTGTGTTACACACTGAATAGTGAATATCAGAA
Source organism: Scyliorhinus torazame (assembly GCF_047496885.1). Lineage (NCBI taxonomy): Eukaryota > Metazoa > Chordata > Chondrichthyes > Carcharhiniformes > Scyliorhinidae > Scyliorhinus > Scyliorhinus torazame. The sequence continues at coordinate 163,316,611 of NC_092724.1, forward strand.
AATGGACGGGATTCTGCAGTAAAATGTCTAAGTGTTGCAGCGAGTGGAAATTACCGCGTGCTTCCCGACGCTCAGCCCAATGAGGCCGGCAGAGCTATTCAACGTTAATTGGCCCACTTGACGAGCCCCATGTGCTTTTCGCCGTAAATGAAGGCTCGTCTGTCGATTGGCCGGCACTACGCTTGCTAGCCCCCCCCCCCCCCGCTAACAAGGTCGAGGAACACTGTTAAATTGAACAATTATAGAGGGGGGTTTCTTTAAAATATTAGCTAAAATGATTCTTGAAAATGACTGAATTTGTAAAATATGAGTAAGTGATAACCGTTTGAATACTGTCCATGACTGTCTCGAATGTTACGAATAATACACTGCGGGCGGGATTCTCCCAACGGGAGTGCCGACGCCGGAGTAAAAACCCGAGTGTTTTACCTCGGCATCGGCGCCCGTTCCCAGACCCCTATTCTTCCCCCTCCGTGGGGAGAGCAGGGACGTCGCGCGATTTACGGGGGCGCGGCCTGGGCGCGGCGTCAGAGACCTGGAGCCGCGTAAAAGATGCGGCGCCTTGGGTCCCGCGCATGCGCGGTGGCCGTCCTGCCCCAGGCCGCCCCGCACAAACATGGCGGATGGATCCAGGCTGGCTGGCGGAAGAAAGGAGGCCCGCTGACAGAGAGGCCGGCCCGCCGATCGGTTCGTCCTGATCGCGTACCAGGCCACTCCGGAGCCCCCCACCCCCGGGAACGGAGCCCCCCACCCCCGGGAACGGAGCCCCCCTCCCCCACCCACAGGCCGCCCCCCCCAAGCCTTCGCGACGAGTACCCGCCGGCAGCGACCAGGTGTGGACGGCGTCGGCGGGACCAGGCCCTTTACGCGCGGCCGCTCGGCCCATCCGGGCCGGAGAATTGCCGCTCGCCGTTTGTGGCGATTCTCCGAGTGGCCCGGCGCGATTCGCGCGCCGCTGGTTTCGGGGGGTGGGAGAATCGCGTGCGGGGGTCGGGGTGGCATGGCGCGATTCGCGCGGCGCCCCGGCGATTTTCCCACCCGGCGGGGGGGGGGGGGGGAGGGGGGAGAATACCGCCCTACAAGTTCTGATATGAAGGTACATTCGACAAGCTTAAAACAATATCGTAACTGAGACCAGACGTGACGTAGGGAGTTTGAACGTGGGCCAAAAGTCGTGGGACAGTTAATTAATTAATTTGGAGTAATTGATTACTGTCTAATTAACCAATCGCCTGTTAAGTGACTGACACTTTCCTGAACGAATCAAGGGGGTCTCAGCTGAGAATTAGAACCAATGAAACTAAGTAAGGGCTAAACCCAGATAAGGATTCTCTTAAGAATGTGATCCATCTGACTGATTAGCAGAGAAATTATAGCCGTCAGAGAATCCTTGGAGCATTGGTTAAAAATTACTTTTTAAGGCCTTGTTGAAATGACTTTTAATTTTGTAAATCTGAAGTCACTTTTATCTTGAAGTTTTTTGCTTCCACTTGTTGGTGTCTCAAGAACATTTCGAGAGACACAGGAAAAAAGTATTTTCCAGCTAATTTTGTGTGAATGTACCAACATGTGTTCTTACATAAATAAACATTACTGCAATTCATTCAACCGGACTGACTTATTTATGAGCGAGAGATAAGGTGAATCTTACTAGCACCTAAGCTGCATTGCTCAGCCAACCCCAGCCAGCTCGCAACAATGGCGTTGAGGAGACCAGTCCCAGGATTCTGGGATGCTGACGTGGAGGGGCTCCTGGACACGGTGGAGGCCAGGGGGGATGTCCTGTTCCCCTGAGGATCCCAGAGGGTCAGCCACAGGGCAGCCTCCTTCGAGGAGCGGGCAGGGGCGACCGGTGTGGCCGAGGTCAGGGCAGTCACCAACGCGGAGGCTGGCGGACGCTGCAGAGGTGAGGAGCCACCGCGATCCACCTGGACGTCCTGTCAAACATGAGTTTTTGCCTCACTGACTGACCCATCCCTCCCACTGACCACAAGTCCATTCTCCCGCAGGTCCTCCAGCCAACGGAGCCGGCCCATCCCGGGCGGCTCCCTCTCCAACCTCCCAGGAGAACACCTCGGAGGAGAGCTCCGAGGAAGACACGATCAAGGAGCCCCAACTGTCATCCTCACCCTCCACCAGTGCAGATTTACACAACTAGGTGGGAAATGTTCGAGTCAGGCTTCTGGGGCACAATCTGGTGAGCACCACACTGCTGCTGATGTACATCAGGTGGAGGCAGGAAGCCCCGGGCGGGACAGCAGTCGGAGTTCTGCTGGATCCCAGGACCCAGCTGGGTCCCAGTCTGATGCTGAGCCTCTGGAAGAGCTATTCCGGAGGTGATGTAGACGATCGGGAGCAGCCGGGACATTCAGAGGGAGATATCAGCATCGCTCCAGCAGATCAATACCTATTTGGGAGGAGTCCCAGATGCTCCGGGCACAGGAGGTGGCACTGGCAATGAGTGGAGATCTCAGTGGAGAGCCTGGTGCACGATGTCGGCACCATGAGTGAAGGTGTCCAAGGCATCGCGCAGTCGGTGACGGCCATGGCTGAGGGTCTCGGCAGAATGTCCGACTCGCTGGGGGATGTGACCCAGTACCCAGCCGACCTTGATGAGGTTCTGTGGGACATGTCCTGCTCACAGATGGGCAGGGCAGAGAGTGGCCCGATCACTGAGGGGCATCGCTGAGGGCGTCGACACGACGGTGAGGACCGTGGGGATCCGCCAGGACTGGCAGAGCCAGATGATGCAGGGGCAGCTGGGACTCGATCCAGCCGCCCGCTGTCCCAAGGTGAACTCCGGGGCCCTGTGGGCATTAACCGGGAGGAGGGGATGCTGGGTGCCAACCCGGACCCGTCCCATGGAGTGGCGATGGTACCCACCAGCTCCCCTGAGCCCCACCCCTCTGATGAGGCCGTGTCGCGCAGTCAGCACACGGGACAGGGTGGCACGGCTGTGCACCTGCCGTCGACAAGTGAGGCGGGGCCTTCTCGTCCCAGAGCCCCCGTCGAAGGCCACGGGGTGAGGTAAGCAGCTGGCTGCCTCCACCTCAGACGTACATCCTGGGGAAACACCTCGAAAGTAGTGGTAGAGCTCGGAGGGCCGAGCACATCAAGGATCAGTGTGGGCACCAGGGGAGGACAGGGGGGTGCAGGTAGAGGCTAAGGGGGAGGAGGGTGGAGGGAAGGGGGCTGCGGCAGCATCGGGAGATCGAGGCATTGTACGACACATTAAATACCTTTGTGCATAACCAGTATGATGCCTCTGTCACTTTCTTCCGCAATGCGGGGTGACCTCTGAACCCTTGGCCCATCTCTCCAGGCATCCCCCTCCCCCTGGGCACACCGCGTGCAGGTGATGGGTGTGAGTGAGCGCTCAGCACACAGGCAGGGGGCAGACTATGGCACAGATTGAGAAGCACTGGCGCACAGCTCTCTGTGGGTATCATCATCACCCTTGACAGTGACCCGCGGAAGGTGCGGACACAGTCCCAGCACCTGGAGCGATGAAACACCGGCCCTGAGAGATGGGAAATGGGTGTGGGGTGTGGGTAAGGCATCGATGACAGACCAGACCATGTCCTATGTGAATCGGGCGAGAATGAGGGCCTCCCTGGCCCTCCAGGTTTGCCAGACCCTCGCCACTGCCGTCTGTCCTGCAGCCTCCGGCTGGTCCTCTGGTCCCTCCCCAGGCCTCGTCCTCCAGCTCCCGCTGCTCCAGCGGCACCTCATCATCCTCCTCCTCCTCCTCCCCCTCCTCGGAGGTGGGCATATGTTCCTCATCACCAAACTCCAGCTCGTCGCCCCGCTGCTGTGCGAGGTTGTGGAGGGCACAGCAGACCACGACAGAGTGGGTGACCCTCCGGAGGGAGTACCGCAGGGTTCCACGGGAGTAGTCGAGGCATCAGAAGTTCAGTCCAATGCACCGCTCAATGACACCCCGGGTGGCCACTTGGGCCTCGTTGTATTGGGTCTCTGCTTTGGTCTCCGGCCTCTGTACTGGCGTCATTAGCCAGGTCCTCAGGGGAGCTAGATACCCCTTATCCCCCAGAGCCAACCGCCCATTCTGGGGTGGTCCTCGAAGAGGCTGGGGTGACCGACTGCCCCAGGATGCAGCTGCCGTGCACACCCCTGGGAAGCGTGCACACCCCCTGGGAAGCGTGCACACCCCCTGGGAAGCGTGCACACCCCCTGGGAAGCGTGCACACCCCCTGGGAAGCGTGCACACCCCCAGGGAAGCGTGCACCACCCCCCCTGGGAAGCATGCACACCCCCTGGGAAGTGTGCACACCCCCTGGGAAGCGTGCACACCCCCTGGGAAGCGTGCACACCCCCTAGGAAGCGTGCACCCCCCCTGGGAAGCGTGCACACCCCCTGGGATGAGTGTGCACCGCCCCGGAAGTGTGCACACCCCCTGGAATGAGTGCACACCCCCTGGAATGCGTGCACACCCCCCGGGAAGCGTGCACACCCCCTGGGAAGCGTGCACACCCCTGGGAAGCGTGCACACCCCCTGGGAAGCGTGCACACCCCTGGGAAGCGAGCACACACCCTGGAAAGCATGCACACTCCTGGGAAGCATGCACAGCCCCTGGGAAGCGTGCACCCCCCCTGGGAAGCGTGCACCCCCCCCGGGAAGCGTGCCCACCCCGGGAAGCGTGCCTACCCCGGGAAGCGTGCACCCCCCCGGGAAGCGTGCACATCCCCGGGAAGCGTGCACACCCCCTGGGAAGCGTGCACACCCCTGGGAAGCGTGCACACCCCCTGGGAAGCGTGCACACCCCCTGGAAAGTGTACACACCCCCTGGGAAGCATGCACACCCCCTGGAAAGTGTACACACCCCCTGGAAAGCGTGCACACACCCTGGGAAGCGTGCACACCCCCGGGAAGCGTGCACACCCCCTGGGAAGCGTGCACACCCCCTGGGAAGTGTGCACACCTGTATGATCTTCATGTGGTGCTCGCACATGAGCTGTAGGTTGAGGGAGTGGAACCCCTTTCTGCTAACATTGGGCACCCCCAGATGGCTCGGTAAGCGCAGGGCAATGTGTGTTCCATCCACTACCCCCTGGACACGGGGCATCTCCGCAATGGCAGAGAAACCTGCTACCCGGGCATCTGGCTGGGTTGGCCCATGTCAACGTTGATAATAGTATTCTGCCCAGGCAAACAGGGCATCGGTGACCTGTCGGATGCCCCTGTGGGCTGCGAGATGCCACACAAGTCCCCACTCGAGCCCTGGAATAATCGCGAGGTGTAACAGTTCAGGGCTGCGGTGACCCTGACGGCCGCCAGGTGCGGGTGTCCTCCTCCACCTGGTGCCAAGTCCGCGAGGACTGGCAGAGGAGTCACACCGTTTCCTTGTTGAGATGGAGCCTCCTGAGGAGCGTGCTGTCCAGCATCGGCTCGAACGACCAGCGAAAGCTGTACACCCTGGGTCATCAGGGGACGCCCCCTCTGGGTCCCCCCCTGGCCTGATTGGCAGCCGGGTCAGTGTGGGGCAGGGTGCGGCCACTGTCTCCGGTGTCAGGTCATCTGGACTATCAGCAGCACCACTTGGGCAAGTTCTGGGTCCCAAATCCCTGCCATATTGTTCAATATCTGTAAGGCATTGGGACAGGGTGTCAGACTGACAAACAGCGGTGACTCCCATCCCGGGACCCTCCAATCCCCCATTGATCCCCCCCTCCCCCACCTGGAACACCCTGCCCTCACACTCCCTGTCGCAGGGGGGCCCCCTCACCGGACCCCAGACCCTGTACCCCAGACACACACTCATAACGTCACCTGGACCGGGCAATGGTCCCCTCCCCGTGGTACTCACCCACCCTCCAGCCGTGGACATGTCCCCGGAGCTGTGTCCCATCCCCTGGGTGTTGGGATGTTGGATGTGGGTGGTGTCGCCTCCCGCAGTGTCCAGGCGTCGCGGTCTGATTGTGATACTGGGCAATGACTCCCACTTGCCACATGGCCCGCCCACCCACGGGAATCCACTCGGGGTGTGTGAAGTGCTCACTTAACCACGATTGCCAATTCCCGATCAGCGACAGCCTTCAGCCACATGACCAGAGGCCCCGGCAGCCGGTGGGGATTATGGGTGGTCAATGGGGTAGACATGCAGGGACAAATGTCAGCACTGGAATGGGTACACATGATCCAGGGGTTGGCATGGTGGTGCCACAGGTGGTTGCCCCCCGGTTGCCCCCCCCCCCCCCGTTCTCGCATGTGGCCTCTCCAGCTATTCGTCGGCCTCCTCTCGCTTGAGCGAAAGTGCAATGAGGTCGGAGAATCATACCAAATATTTTACACACTGAATAGTGAACAGTGGATATCAGAGCATGAGTTACACACTGAATAGTGAACATTAGATATCACAGCATGTGTTACACACTGAATAGTAAACAGTGAATATCAGAGCAAGTAATACACACTGAATAGTAGGTAGTGAATATCAGAGCATGTCTTACACACTTAATAGTAAGTAGTGAATATCAGAGCATGTCTTACACACTGAATAGTAAGTAGTGAATATCAGAGCATGTCTTACACACTGAATAGTAAGTAGTGAATATCAGAACAAGTGTTGCACACTGAATAGTGAACAGTGAATATCAGAACATGTGTTACACACTGAATAGTAAGTAGTGAATATGTTACACACTGAATAGTAAGTAGCGAATATCAGAGCACATGTTACACACTGAATAGTAAGTAGCGAATATCAGAGCACATGTTACACACTGAATAGTAAGTAGTGAATATCAGAGCAAGTGTTGCACACTGAATAGTGAACAGTGAATATCAGAACATGTGTTACACACTGAATAGTAAGTAGTGAATATCAGAGCACATGTTACACACTGAATAGTAAGTAGTGAATATCAGAGCATGTGTTACACACTGAAAAGTAGTGAATATCAGAGCATGTGCTACACACTGAATAGTGAACAGTGAATATCAGAACATGTGTTACACACTGAATAGTAAGTAGTGAATATCAGAGCATGTGTTACACACTGAATAGTGAACAGTGAATATCAGGACATGTATTAAACACTGAATAGTGAACAGTGGATATCAGAGCTTGTGTTACACACTGAATAGTGAACAGTGAACATCAGAGCATGTGTTAAACACTGAATAGTAAACAGTGAATATCAGCCAGTGTATTACTCACTGAATAGGAAACAGTGAATATCAGAGCATGTGTTACAGACTGAATAGTAAACAGTCTATATCGGAACATGTGTTACACACTAAATAGTGAACAGTGAATATCAGACAGTGTGACACACTGAATAGTGAACAGTGAATATCAGACAGTGTGTGACACACTGAGTTATGAATTGAATATCAGACAGAGTGCTATACACTGAATAGTGAACATTGAATACCCGAGAGTGTGTTACACATGGAATAGTGAACTGAATATCATTGTGTTACACATTGAATATTGAACTCAATATCAGACAGTGTGTCACACACTGAATTGTAAACAGTGACTGCCAAATAGTGTGTTAAACGCTGAATTGTGAACAGTGAATATCAGAACGTGTGGTGCAGATGGAATAGTGAACAGTGAATATCAGATTGTGTGTTGCACACTGAATTGTAAACAGTGACATTATCAGAAAGTGTGTGTTTCACACTGAGTAGTGAACAGTGAGTATCAGGCAGTCGGTTACACACTGAATAGTGAACAGTACATATCAGTCAGTATGTTACACATTGAATAGTGAACATGGGACTACCAGCCATTGTGGTGCACATTGAATAGTGAAAAGTGACTATCAGATTGTGTGTTAGATACTAAACAGTGATCATATACGAACAGACAATGAGGTACAGACTGAATAGTGAACGAATAGTGAATATTCCCATTGCGGGGCTTCAGCCGGCTCCTCCTTGGCACCACCACCTCCTCCTCCTCCTCCTCGTCCTGTTCCTCCACCTCCTCCTCGGCATCGGGTGGGCAGCCCTCCAGCCTGAGCGGTTTCCAGCTGCCCCCCTGTGGCCGCTGCCTCCTCTCTGAGCCGCTTTGCTGGCGCTGCCACAGGGTTGGATGCAGGTCAGCGCCGCCCCCCCCCCCCCCCATGGTGGCCAACATCACTGGGTGATTACCAAACGTGATACTCTGCAGGTGGTGAGGGGAAAATATGTCATCATGGAGCACACACCCATGCACAACCAGCTGCCATGGGGTACATGGTGGCCCCGATTGGCAATGAGTGCCCCAGTCACGCATGCCCCCCACCCCAGCCCCGTCAGCTCCTGGCACACGTCCCTGCTGCCAGGCCAGCATTTGATGGCACTGCCCTCACTAGGGGCTGCGGTCGGTGTGGCCCTGGGTGTTCCCCCGGTGGGTGTGGGGTGGCCGGGGAGGGGGCGACATCCACCTTTACGGCCATTTCCTCGGAGTCCACCCTGGGGCCGGGGTGGGTGTCCAACAAGATGGCCGCCGTAATGGGGGTCAGCGCGTGGGTGCCACCCTGTCATGTTGGGGGCTCCCCGCCTGCTCAGCCCATCCCCCCTTTCCCCTCCCCCCCTGCCCCCGCAGAAAGTATGGGTGGTGTCCGTTCCAGGAGCCAGCAGTCCCCCCCCACGCCAACTCCTACCTCCTCTCAGCCGCCTCAGTCAGAACGGCAGCTGCACGATTTTTTATAGGTGGTTAGAATCTCGCCGCGGGGAAATCGCATCAGGGCCGCAGAATCGCTGAGGCTCCGGAGAATCAGCCGTCGGGACGGATAACGTGATTCACACGGCCACGCGGCAGGCATGCAATTCCGTCGGATTAGCGTTCCGGAGAATCCAAAATCTCAGCCGATTCCCCGGCCGATCGCGTTTGGCAGTTTCGGCGCGATGTCTCCGAGAACCCAGCCCAGGGTGTCACACACTGAATAGTGAACAGTGAATATCACAGTGTGTTACACACTGAATAGTGAGCAGTGAATATCACAGCGTGTTACACACTGAATAGTGAACAGTGAATATCACAGCGTGTTACACACTGAATAGTGATCAGTGAATATCAGAGTGTGTTACACACTGCATAGTGAACAGTGAATATCAGAGAGAGTGTTACACACTGAATAGTGAACAGTGAATATCACACAGTGTGTTACACAGTGAATAGTGAACCGCGAATATCAGACAGTGTGTTACACACTGAACCCTGAACAGTGAATATGAGACAGTGTGTGACATACTGAATAGTGAACAGTGAATATCAGACAGCGTGTTGCACACTGAATGGTGAACAGTGAATATCACACAGTGTGCCATTCACGGAATAGTGAATGATGAATATCAGACAGTGTGTCACGCCCTGAATAGTGAATCAATGAATTTCAAACAGTGTGTTGCTCACTTAATAGTGAACAGTAAATGACAGTGTGTCACACACTGAATAGTGAATAGTAAATAACAGACAGTGTGTCACACACAGAATAGTGAACAGCGACTGTCAGTGTGTCACACACTGAACTGTGAATAGTGAATATCAGAACATGTGTTACACACTGAATAGCGAACAGTGAATATCAGAGCATGTATTAAACACTGAATAGTGAACAGTGGATATCAGTGCTTGTGTTACACACTGAATAGTGAACAGCGAACATCAGAGCATGTGTTAAACACTGAATAGTAAATAGTGAATATCAGACAGTGTGTTACACACTGACTAGTGAACAGTGACTATTAGACAGTGTATCATACACTGAATAGTGAACAACAAATATCAGACAGTGTGTTTCACACTGAATTGTGAATAGTGACTATCAGGCAGTTTGTTACAAACTCAATTGTGAACAGTTACTATCAGCTAATGTGTTACACACTGAATAGTGAACAATTACATTGTCAGAAAGTGTGTGTTACACATTGAGGTGTGAACCGTGACATTATCAGAAAGTGTGTGTCATACACTGAGCAGTGAACAGTGAATATCAGACAGTGTGTTATACACTGAATAGTGAACAATGAATGCCAGGCAGTGTGTAACTCACTTACTAGTACACGATGAATATCAGAGAGTGTGTCACACACTGAATAGTGAACAGTGAATATAAAAGTGTGTGTGACACACTGAATAGTGAACAGTGAATAAACAAATATGTTTTACACACTGAATAGTAAACAGTGAATGTCAGGCAGTGTGTTACACATTGGAACGTAAGCAGTGAATATCCAAAGGTGTGATACTCATTAAATACTGAACAGTGAATACCAGATAGTGTGATACACAATGGATAGTGAGTGGTGAATACCGGACCATGTATAACACAGAATAGTGAAATGAATATCAGACAGTTGTGTTCCACACTGAATAATGAACAGGGAACATCAGTGTGTTACACACTGAATAGTGAACGAAACATCATAACGTGTTATGCACTGAACAGTGAACATTGAATATAGGATATTATATTACACAATAAATGGTAACCGTGAATATGAGACACCATGGGCGCGATTCTCCGACCCCCCACCGGGTTGGAGAATCGCTGGGGGCTGGCGTGAATCCCGCCCCCGCCGTGTCCCGAATTCTCTGCCACCAGAGATTCGGCGGGGGCGGGAATCGCGCCGGACGGCGGGCCCACCCCCGGCGATTCCAGCCGCCGTGGATTAAACCACCTACCTTACCGGCAGGAGCAGGCGGCGTGGACAGGCTCCGGGGTCCTGGGGGGAGGGGGGCGCGGGGCGATCAGGCCCCGGGGGGGTGCCCCCACGGTGGCCTGGCCAGCGATCGGGGCCCACCGATCCGCGGGCGGGCCTGTGCCGTGGGGGCACTCTTTTTCTTCTGCCTTCGCCATGGTCTTCACTATGGCGGAGGCGGAAGAGACCCCCTCCCCTGCGCATGCGCGGGGATGCCGTGAGCGGCCGCTGACGCTCCCACGCATGCGTCGCCCGGCGAAGACCTTTCGGCGCCGGCTGGTGTGGTGCCAAAGGCCTTTCCCGCCAGCCGGCGGGGCGGAAACCGCTCCGGCGCGGGCCTAGCCCCTCAAGGTGAGGGCTTGGCCCCCACCACTCCATTACGCCGGAACCCCCCGCCCCGCCGAGTAGGGGAGAATCCCGCCCATTGTTACACCCTGAATACTGGGGTGAAATTCTCCGTAATCGGCGCGATGTCCGCCGACTAGCACCAAAAACGGTGCAAATCAGTCCGGCATCGCGCCGCCCCAAAGGTGCGGAATCCTCCGCATCTTCACCGGCCGAGCCCTCACCTTGAGGGGCTAGGCTCGCGCCGGACTGATTTCCGCCCCGCCAGCTGGCGGGAAAGGCCTTTGGTGCCCCGCCAGCTGGCACGGAAATGACTTTGCCGGGCGGCGCATGCGAGGGAGCGTCAGCGGCCGCTCACGGCATCCCCGTGCATGCGCAGGGGAGGGGGTCTCTTCCGCCTCCTCCATGGTGGAGACCGTGGCGAAGGCGGAAGGGAAAGAGTGCCCCCATGGCACAGGCCCGCCCGTGGATCGGTGGGCCCCGATCGCGGGCCAGGCCACCGTGGGGGCACCCCCCGGGGCCAGATCACCCCGCGCCCCCCCAGGACCCCAGAGCCCGCCCACGCCGCCTTGTCCCGCTGGTAAGAGAGGTGGTTTAATCCACGTCGGCGGGACAGGCATTCTAGCAGCGGGACTTCGGCCCATCCGGGCCGGAGAATCGCCAGGGGGGGCCCGCCAACCGGCGCGGCGCGATTCCCGCCCCCGCCGAATCTCGCCCCTGAACAGCGACTGTCAGACAGTGTGTCACACACTGAATAGTAAACAGTGAATATCAGACAGTGTGTCACACACTGAAGAGTGAATGACAAATATCAGACAGTGTGTTTCACACTGAATTGTGAACAGTAAATATCAGACAGTGTACCATACACAGAATAGTGAACAGTAAATATCAGACAGTGTACCACACACTGAATAGTGAACAGTGAATATCAGGCAGTGTGTTATACACTGACTAGTGAACAGTGACTATTAGACAGTATATCACGCACTGAATAGTGAACAACAAATATCAGACAGTGAGTTTCATACTGAATTGTGAACAGTGACTATCAGGTCATGTGTTACACGCTGAATAGTCAACAGTGAACATCAGACAGTGTGTTGCATACTGAATTGTGAACAACTACATTGTCAGAAAGTGTCTGTTTCACATTGAGTTGTGAACAGTGAATATCAGACAGTGTGTCACACACTGAAAAGTGAACAGTGAATGGCAGGCAGTGTGTTGCACACTTAATAGTGATCAGTGAATATCAGATAGTGTGTCACATACTGAATAGTGAACAGTACAAGTAATTGAATGTGTCACACACTGAATAGCAAACAGTGAATATCAGAGAGTGTGTTACACATTGAGTAGTAAACAGTGAGTATCACAGAGTGTGTTACACACTGGATAGTGATCACTGAATATCAGAGAGTGTGGTACACACTGAATAGTGAACAGTGTATATCAGAGAGTGTGTTACACATTGAGTAGTAAACAGTGAGTATCACAGAGTGTGTTACACACTGGATAATGATCATTGAATATCAGAGAGTGTGTTACACACTGAGTAGTGAACAGTGAATATCAGAGAGTGTGTTACACACTGAATAGCGAACATTGATTATCAGAGAGTGTGTTACACACTGAATAGTAAATAGGAATATCACAGATGGTGCACACACTAAATAGATAATAGTGAATATCAGACAGTGTGTCATACACTGAATAATGAACAGTGAATATCCAAAATTATGTGACACACATAATAGTGAACAGTGAATATCAGAGAGTGTGTCACACACTGAATAGTGAACAGTAATATCAGACAGTGTGTTACACACTGAATTGTGAACAATAATTACCAGGCAGTGTGTTACACAATGATTATTGAACAGTGAACTGCATGGAGTGTATCTCACAATGAATAGTGGACAATGAATATCAGACAGTGTGTTACACACTGAAGTATGAACAGTGAATATTAGAGAGTAAGTTAAACACAGTAGTGAAAAGTTAATTTCAGAGAGTGTATTACACATTAAATGGTGGATAGTGAATATCAGTGTTGCACACTGAATAGTGAACAATGGATATCAGAGAGTGTGTTACACAATGAATCGTGAACAGTGAATATCAGAGAGTGAGTTACGCAGTGAATAGTAAACAGTGAATATCAGATAGTGTCTCACACACTGAATAGTGAACAGTGATATCGTACAGTGTTACACACTAGATAATGATGAGTGAATATCAGAGAGTGTGTTACACACTAGATAGTGAACAGTGGTTACCAGATAGTGTGTTACACACTAAATAGTGAACAGTGAATATCACAGAGTGTTACACACTGAATAGTAAACAGTGAATAGCAGAGAATGTGTTCCACACCGAATAGAAAACAGTAAATATCAGACAGTGTGTTGCACATTGAATAGTGAACAATGAATATCAGAGAGTGTAGTGCACATTGAATAGTGAACAGTGAATATCAGAGTGAGTGCCACACACTGAATAGTAAACAGTGAATAGCAGAGAATGTGTTCCACACCGAATAGAAAACAGTGAATATCAGACAGTGTGTTGCACATTGAATAGTGAACAATGCATATCAGAGTGTGTGGTACACATTGAATAGTGAACAGTGAATATCAGAGTGAGTGCCACACACTGAATAGTAAACAATGAATATCAGAAAGTGTGTTGCACACTGAATAGTGATTAGTAAATATCAGACAGTGTGTGATGCACTGAATTGTAAACAGTGATATCAGAACGTGCACTACACAATGAATAGTGAACAGTGAATTTCAGTGCATTTGTTACAAACAGAACAGTGAACAGTGAATATCAGAGAATGTGTCACACACTGAATAGTGATCAGTGAGAATCAGACAGTGTGTTACAGACTGAATAGTGAACAGTGGTTATCAGTGAGTGTGTTACACATTGAATAGTAAACAGTGAATATAACAGATGGTGCACACACTAAACAGATAATAGTGAATATCAGACAGCGTGTTGCACACTGAATAGTGAAAAATGAGTATCAGAGTGATTGTCACACACTGAATAGTAAACAGTGAATATCAGAGAGTATGCCCCACACTGAATAGTGAATAGTGAATATCAGAGTGTGTCCCACACTGAATAGTGAACAGTGAATATCAGAGAGTGTGTCCCACACTGAATAGTGAACAGTGAATATCAGAGAGTGTGTCCCACACTGAATAGTGAACAGTGAATATCAGAGTGTGTGTCCCACACTGAATAGTGAACAGTGAATATCAGAGTGTGTCCCACACTGAATAGTTCTAAGTGAATATCAGACAGTGTGTGACACACTCAATTGTAAACAGTGATATCAGACATTGCACTACACAATGAATAGTGAACAGTGAATTTCAGAGAGTGTTACACACTGAATAACAGTAAAAAGTGAATATCAGAGAGTGTGATATAAGACAGTGTGTTACACACAGAGAAGGGAACTTAACATTAAACAGTGTGTTAGAAATTGAATAATGAACAGTGAATGTCAGGAAGCATATCACACACTGAATAGTGAACTGAATATCAGACAGTGTGTTGCGTACTGAATAGTGAATCGAATATCAGATGGTGTGACTCAAACTGAACAGTCAACTGTGTACATCAGAGAATGTGACATACAATGAAGAATGGACAGTGAACATCAGAGAGTAAGTTAAACATTGAATAGTGAAGAGAAAGTGTGTTACAAACTAAATAGTGAATAGTGAATATCAGAAAGTTGCACACTGAATAGTGAATATTGGATTGCAGAGAGTATGTTACACACTGAATAGTGAATATCAGAGAGTGCGTATGCACTGAATAGTAAAAAGTGAATATTAGGGAGTGTGTTACACTCTTAATTGTGAACGGTGAATATCAGAGAGCGCATTACACAGTGAATAGTAAACAGTGAATATCAGACAGTGTATTACACACTAAAGAGTGAACAGTGAATGTCATGAGAGTGTTTTACACACTAAATAGTGACGAGTGAATATCAAAGAGAGTGTCAGACATGGAATAGTGAACAGTGAATATCAGATAATGTGTTACACGCTGAATCGTGAGCAGTGAATATCAGTGTGCGTTACATGCTGAATAGTGAACAGTGCGTCACACTGAACTGTGACCATTGAATGTCAGAGAGTGCGTTACACACTGAATAGTAAACAGTGAATATCAGAAAGCATGTCACACACTGAATAGTAAACAGTAAATATCAGAGAGTGTGTCACAGACAGAATAGTGAATCGAATATCAGCCAATGTATTATGAATACTGAACATTGAACACCAGAGAGTGTGTTACTCACTGAAAAGTGAACAGTGAATATGAGACACTGTGTTACACACTGAATAGTGGGTCGAATATCAGCCAGAGTATTATGAATAGTGAACAGTGAATATCAGAGCGTGTGTTACCCACTGAATAGTCAAAAATGAATATAGGACAGTGCGTTCCACACTTGCATAGTGAATTAAATATCAGTCTGTGTATTACGCACTGAATATCAGAGAATGTGTCACACACTGAATAGTGAACAGTGAGTATCAGAGAGAGTGTCACACACTGAATAGTGAACAATGAGTATCAGGGAGAGTGTCACACACTGAATAGTGAACAATGAGTATCAGAGAGTGTGTTACCCACTGAATAGTCAACAGTGAATATTGGACAGTGTTACACACTTGCATTGTGAATTAAATATCAGTCTGTGTGTTATGCACTGAATAGTGAACAGTGAGTAACGGAGAGTGTGTCACACACTGAATAGTGAACAGTGAGTAACGGAGAGTGTGTCACACACTGAATCGCGAACAGTGAGTATCAGATAATGTGTTGCACCCTAAATAGTGAACAGTGAGTATCAGAGAGTGTGTCACACACTGAATAGTGAACAATGAGTATCGGAGAGAGTGCCACACACTGAATAGTAAACAGTGAATATCAGAAAGCATGTCATGCATAGAACAATAAATACTGAATAGCAGGCAGTCTGTTACAGACTGAATAGTGAGCAGTGACTATCCAAAGGTATAATACACTTTTAATAGTGAACATGGGACTACTGGAATGTGTGATACACACTGAATAGTGAATGGTGAAATTCAGACAGTGTGTTACACATTGAATAGTGGAAAATGGATATCAGGGGCGTCATTCTCCGACCCCCCGCCGGGTCGGAGAATGGCCGTTGGCTGCCGTGAATGCCGCCTCCGCCCCCGCCGAAGTCCCCGGTACCGGAGATTGGGCGGGGGCGGGAATCGGGCCGCGCCGGTTGGCGGGACCCCCCGCTCAATTCTCCGGCCCGGATGGGCCGAAGTCCCGCCCAGAAATTGCCTGTCCCGCCGGCGTAAATCAAAGCTGGTATTTACCGGCGGGACCAGGCGGCGTGGGCGGGCTCCGGGGTCCTGGGGGGGGGGGGGCGCGGGCGATCTGACCCCGGGGGGGTGCCCCCATGGTGGCCTGGCCTGCGATCGGGGCCCACCGATCCGCAGGCGGGCCTGTGCCGTGGGGGCACTCTTTCCCTTCCGCCTTCGCCACGGCCTCCACCATGGCGGAGGCGGAAGAGACTCTCCCCACTGCGCATGCGCGGGAAACTGACAGCGGCCGCTGACGCTCCCGCGCATGCGCCGCATTTCCGCGCCAGCTGGCGAGGCACCAAACGCCATTTCCGCCAACTGGCGGGGCGGAAATCCCTCCGGCGTCGGACTAGCCCCTCAATGTTGGGGCTAGGCTGCCAAAGATGCGGAGACTTCCGCACCTTTGGGCCGGCGCGATGCCCGTCTGATTGGCGCCGTCTTTGGCGCCAGTCAGCAGACATCGCGCCGTTGGGGGAGAATTTCGCCCCAGATAGTGTGTTAGATGCTAAATAGTGAACGTGTACTACCAGGCAGAGTGGTGCACACTGAATAGTAAATGGTGAAAATCAAGACAGTGTGTTACACTCTGAATAGTAAACAGTGACTATTAGACAGTGTATCATTCACTGAATAGTGAACGAATATCAGACAGCGAATTACACATTGAATAGTGAATATCAGACAGTGTGTTACACACTGAATAGTGAACAGTGACTATCAACCAGTGTATTTCATGTTGAATAGTGAACAGTGATTATTAGACAGTGTGTGTTACAAACTGAATAGTGAGCGGCGATAATCAGACAGTATATTGCATCCTGAATGGTGAACAGTGAATGCCAAACATATCAGAGTAGGTCACACACTGACTAGTTAACAGTGATTATCAGAGAGTGTGTTACACACCGAACAGTGAACAGTAAATGTCAGACAGTGACTTACATATTGAATGATGAATAGTGAGTATCATCCAATGTATTACATAATGAATGGTGAATAGTGTTATTAGACAGTGTGTCACCCTGAATAGTTACCGGTGAATATCAGACAATGTGTCACACACTGCATGGTGAATAGTGAATAACATAGTGTGTTAAAAATTGAGTAGAGAACATTGAATATTGACGATATATTACACTCTGAATAGTGAACAGTGACCCAGTGAGTGTTACAGTGATCCAGCGAGTGTTACAGTGTCCCAGTGAGTGTTACAGTGACCCAGTGAGTGTTACCGCGACCCAGTGAGTGTTACAGTGAGCCAGTGAGTGTTACAGTGACCCAGTGAGTGTTACATTTATCCAGTGAGTGTTACATTGACCCAGTGAGTGTTACATTGATCCAGTGAGTGTTACAGTGACCCAGTGGGTGTTACAGTGACCCAGTGAGTGTTACAGTGACCCAGTGAGTGTTACATTTAGCCAGTGAGTATTACATTGACCCAGTGAGAGTTACAGTGACCCAGTGAGTGTTACAGTGACCCAGTGAGTGTTACATTTATCCAGTGAGTATTACATTGACCCAGTGAGTGTTACAGTGACCCAGTGAGTGTTGCATTTACCCAGTGAGTGTTACAGAGACCCAGTGAGTGTTACAGTGACCCAGTGAGTGTTACAGTGACCCAGTGAGTGTTGCATTTATCCAGTGAGTGTTACATTGACCCAGTGAGTGTTACAGTGACCCAGTGAGTGTTACAGTGACCCAGTGAGTGTTGCATTTATCAGTGAGTGTTACAGTGACCCAGTGAGTGTTACAGTGACCCAGTGAGTGTTACATTGACCCAGTGAGTGTTACCGTGACCCAGTGAGTGTTACATTGACCCAGTGAGTGTTACAGCGATCCAGTGAGTGTTACATTGACCCAGTGAGTGTTGCAGTGACCCAGTGAGTGTTACAGTGATCCAGTGAGTGGTACAGTGACCCAGTGAATGCTACAGTGACCCAGTGAGTGTTACATTTACACAGTGAGTGTTACAGTGACCCAGTGAGTGGTACATTGACCCAGTGCCCCGGTGAGTGTTACAGTGACCCAGTGAGTGTTACAGTGACCCAGTGAGTGTTACAGTGACCCGGTGAGTGTTACAGTGATCCAGGGGGTATTACAGTGACCCAGTGAGTGTTACAGTCACCCAGTGAGTGTTACATTGACCCAGTGAGTGTTACAGTGACAGAGTGAGTGCTACAGTGACTCAGTGAGTGTTACAGTGACACAGTGAGTGTTACAGTGACCCAGTGAGTGTTACATTTATCCAGTGAGTATTACATTTACCCAGTGAGAGTTACAGTGACCCAGTGAGTGTTACAGTGACTCAGTGAGTGTTACATTTATCCAGTGAGAATTACATTGACCCAGTGAGTGTTACAGGGACCCAGTGAGTGTTGCATTTATCCAGTGAGATTTACATTTATCCAGTGGGTGTTACAGTGACCCAGTGAGTGTTACAGTGACCCAGTGAGTGTTCCATTGACCCAGTGAGTGTTACAGTGGCCCAGTGAGTATTACAGTGACCCAGTGAGTGTTGCATTTATCCAATGAGTGTTACATTGACCCAGTGAGTGTTACAGTGACCCAATGAGTGTTACAGTGATCCAGTGAGTGGTACAGTGAACCAGTGATTGCTACAGTGACCCAGTGAGTGTTACATTGACCCAGTGAGTGTTACAGTGTCTCAGTGAGTGTTACAGTGACCCAGTGAGTGTTAAAGTGACCCGGTGAGTGGTACATTGACCCAGTGAGAGTTACAGTGCCCCAGTGAGTGTTACAGTGACCCAGTGAGTGTTACAGTGACCCAGTGAGTGTTACAATGACCCAGTGAGTGTTACAGTGATACAGTGAGTGGTACAGTGACCCAGTGAGTGCTACAGTGATCCAGTGAGTGTTACATGGACCCAGTGAGTGTTACAGTGTCTCAGTGAGTGTTACAGTGACCCAGTGAGTGTTACAGTGACCCAGTGAGTGTTACAGTGACCCAGTGAGAGTTACAGTGACCCAGTGAGTGTTACAGTGACCCAGTGAGTGTTGCATTTATCCAGTGTGTGTTGCATTTATCCAGTGGGTGTTACAGTGACCCAGTGAGTGTTACAGTGACCCAGTGAGTGTTACATTGACCCAGTGGGTGTTACAGTGACCCAGTGAGTGTTAAAGTGACCCAGTGAGTGTTACAGTGACCCACTGAGTGTTACAGTGACCCAGTGAGTGTTGAATTTATCCAGTGAGTGTTACATTGACCCAGTGAGTGTTACAGTGACCCAGTGAGTGTTACATTTATCCAGTGAGTATTACATTGACCCAGTGAGTGTTACAGTGACCCAGTGAGTGTTGCATTTATCCAGTTAGTTTTACATTGATCCAGTGAGTGTTACAGTGACCCAGTGAGTGTTACAGTGACCCAGTGAGTGTTACAGTGACCCAGTGAGTGTTGAATTTATCCAGTGAGTGTTACATTGACCCAGTGAGTGTTACAGTGACCCAGTGAGTGTTACAGTGACCCAGTGAGTGTTGCATTTATCAGTGAGTGTTACAGTGACCCAGTGAGTGTTACAGTGGCCCAGTGAGTGTTACATTGACCCAGTGAGTGTTGCATTTATCCAATGAGTGTTACATTGTCCCAGGGAGTGTTACAGTAACCCAGTGAGTGTTACATTGACACAGTGAGTGTTACAGTGTCTCAGTGAGTGTTACAGTGACCCAGTGAGTGTTACAGTGACCCAGTGAGTGGTACATTGACCCAGTGAGAGTTACAGTGCCCCAGTGAGTGTCACAGTGACACAGTGAGTGTTACAGTGACCCAGTGAGTGTTACAGTGATCCAGTGGGTATTACAGTGACCCAATGAGTGTTACAGTGACCCAGGGGGTGTTACATTTACCCAGTGGGTGTTACAGTGACCCAGTGAGTGTTACAGTGACCCAGTGAGTGTTACATTTATCCAGTGAGTATTACATTGACCCAGTGAGTGTTAAAGTGACCCAGTGAGTGTTACAGTGACCCAGTGAGTGTTACACTTATCCAGTGAGTATTACATTGACCCAGTGAGAGGTACAGTGACCCAGTGGGTGTTACAGTGACCCAGTGAGTGTTACAGTGACCCAGTGAGTATTACATTTATCCAGTGAGTATTACATTGACCCAGTGAGTGTTAAAGTGACACAGTGAGTGTTACAGTGACCCAGTGAGTGTTACACTTATCCAGTGAGTATTACATTGACCCAGTGAGAGGTACAGTGACCCAGTGAGAGTTACAGTGACCCAGGGAGTATTACATTGACCCAGTGAGTTTTACATTGATCCAGTGAGTGTTACAGTGACCCAGTGAGTGTTACAGTGACCCAGTGAGTGTTACAGTGACCCAGTGAGTGTTGTATCTATCCAGTGAGTGTTACATTGACCCAGTGAGTGTTAGTGACCCAGTGAGTGTTGCATTTATCAGTGAGTGTTACAGTGACCCAGTGAGTGTTACAGTGACCAAGTGAGTGTTACAGTGACCCAGTGAGTGTTACAGTGACCCAGTGAGTGTTACAGAGACCCAGTGAGTGCTACAGTGATCCAGTGAGTGTTACATTGACCCAGTGAGTGCTACAGTGTCTCAGTGAGTGTTACAGTGACCCAGTGAGTGTTACAGTGACCCGGTGAGTGTTACAGTGGCCCTGTGAGTGTTACAGTGACCAGTGAGTGTTACAGTGACCCAGTGAGTGTTAGAGTCCCAGTGAGTGTTACAGTGACCCAGTGAGTGTTGCATTCATCCAGTGAGTGTTGCATTTATCCAGTGAGTGTTACAGTGACCCAGTGAGTGTTAAATTTATCCAGTGAGTATCACATTGACCCAGTGAGTGTGACAGTGACCAGTGAGTGTTACAGTGACCCAGTGAGTGTTACAGTGACCAGTGAGTGTTACAGTGACCAGTGAGTGTTACAGTGACCCAGTGAGTGTTACAGTGACCCAGTGAGTGTTAGTGTCCCAGTGAGTGTTACAGTGACCCAGTGAGTGTTACAGTGGCCCAGTGAGTGTTGCATTTATCCAGTGAGTGTTGCATTTATCCAGTGAGTGTTACAGTGACCCAGTGAGTGTTACATTTATCCAGCGAGTATCACATTGACCCAGTGAGTGTTACAGTGACCCAGTGAGTGTTACAGTGACCCAGTGTGTATTACATTAACCCAGTGAGTGTTACAGTGACCCAGTGAGTGTTACAGTGACCCAGTGAGTGTTACAGTGACCCAGTGAGTGTTGCATTGATCCAGTCAGTGTTACATTGACCCAGTGAGTATTACAGTGACCCAGTGAGTGTTACAGTGACCCAGTGAGTGTTACAGTGACCCAGTGAGTGTTGCATTGAACCAGTGTGTGTTACAGTGTCCCAGTGAGTGTTACAGTGACCCAGTGAGTGTTACATTGACACAGTGAGTGTTACAGTGACCCAGTGAGTGTTACATTGACCCAGTAAGAGTTACAGTGCCCCAGTGAGTGTTACAGTGACCCAATGAGTGTTACAGTGACCCAGTGAGTGTTACAGTGACCCGGTGAGTGTTACAGTGATCCAGTGGGTATTACAGTGACCCAGTGAGTGTTACAGTGACCCAGTGAGTGTTACATTGACCCAGTGGCTGTTACAGTGACGCAGTGAGTGTTACAGTGACAGAGTGAGTGTTACAGTGACCCAGTGAGTGTTACAGTGACCCAGTGAGTGTTACAGTGACCCAGTGAGTGTTACATTTATCCAGTGAGTATTACATTGACCCAGTGAGAGTTACAGTGACCCAGTGAGTGTTACAGTGACCCAGTGAGTGTTACATTTATCCAGTGAGCATTACATTGACCCAGTGAGTGTTACAGGGATCCAGTGAGTGTTGCATTTATCCAGTGAGTTTTACATTGATCCAGTGAGTGTTACAGTGACCCAGTGAGTGTTACAGTGACCCAGTGAGTGTTACATTGACCCAGTGAGTGTTACAGTGGCCCAGTGAGTATTACAATGACCCAGTGAGTGTTGCATTTATCCAATGAGTGTTACATTGACCCAGTGAGTGTTACAGTGACCCAGTGAGTGTTACAGTGATCCAGTGAGAGGTACAGTGAACCAGTGATTGCTACAGTGACCCAGTGAGTGTTACATTGACCCAGTGTGTGTTACAGTGTCTCAGTGAGTGTTACAGTGACCCAGTGAGTGTTACAGTGACCGAGTGAGTGGTACATTGACCCAGTGAGAGTTACAGTGCCCCAGTGAGTGTTACAGTGACCCAGTGAGTGTTACAGTGACCCAGTGAGTGTTACAATGACCCAGTGAGTGTTACAGTGATCCAGTGAGTGGTACAGTGACCCAGTGACCCAGTGAGTGCTACAGTGATCCAGTAAGTGTTACATTGACCCAGTGAGTGTTACAGTGTCTCAGTGAGTGTTACAGTGACCCAGTGAGTGTTACAGTGACCCAGTGAGTGTTACAGTGACCCAGTGAGTGTTACAGTGACCCAGTGAGAGTTACAGTGACCCAGTGAGTGTTACAGTGACCCAGTGAGTGTTGCATTTATCCAGTGTGTGTTGCATTTATCCAGTGGGTGTTACAGTGACCCAGTGAGTGTTACAGTGACCCAGTGAGTGTCACATTGACCCAGTGGGTGTTACAGTAACCCAGTGAGTGTTACAGTGACCCAGTGAGTGTTACAGTGACCCAGTGAGTGCTACAGTGACCCAGTGAGTGTTGAATTTATCCAGTGAGTGTTACATTGTCCCAGTGAGTGTTACAGTGACCCAGTGAGTGTTACATTTATCCAGTGAGTATTACATTGCCCCTGTGAGTGTTACAGAGACCCAGTGAGAGTTGCATTTATCCAGTTAGTTTTACATTGATCCAGTGAGTGTTACAGTGACCCAGTGAGTGTTACAGTGACCCAGTGTGTGTTACAGTGACCCAGTGAGTGTTGAATTTATCCAGTGAGTGTTACATTGACCCAGTGAGTGTTACAGTGACCCAGTGAGTGTTACAGTGACCCAGTGAGTGTTGCATTTATCAGTGAGTGTTACAGTGACCCAGTGAGTGTTACTGTGACCCAGTGAGTGTTACATTGACCCAGTGAGGGTTACCGTGACCCAGTGAGTGTTACATTGACCCAGTGAGTGTTACAGTGACCCAGTGAGTGTTACAGTGACCCAGTGAGTGTTACCGTGACCCAGTGGGTGTTACAGTGACCCAGTGAGTGTTACAGTGATCCAGAGAGTGTTTCATTTATCCAGTGTGTGTTACAGTGTCCAAGTGAGTGTTACAGTGACCCAGTGAGTGTTACATTGACCCAGTGAGTGTTACAGTGCCCCAGTGAGTATTACAGTGACCCAGTGAGTGTTGCATTTATCCAATGAGTGTTACATTGACCCAGTGAGTGTTACAGTGACCCAGTGAGTGTTACAGTGATCCAGTGAGTGGTACAGTGACCCAGTGAATGCTACAGTGACCCAGTGAGTGTTACATTGACACAGTGAGTGTTACAGTGTCTCAGTGAGTGTTACAGTGACCCAGTGAGTATTACATTGACCCAGTGACTTTTACATTGATCCAGTGAGTGTTACAGTGACCCAGTGAGAGTTACAGTGACCCAGTGAGAGTTACAGTGACCCAGTGAGTATTACATTGACCCAGTGACTTTTACATTGATCCAGTGAGTGTTACAGTGACCCAGTGAGTGTTACAGTGACCCAGTGAGTGTTACAGTGACCCAGTGAGTGTTGTATCTATCCAGTGAGTGTTACATTGACCCAGTGAGTGTTAGTGACCCAGTGAGTGTTGCATTTATCAGTGAGTGTTACAGTGACCCAGTGAGTGTTACAGTGACCAAGTGAGTGTTACAGTGACCCAGTGAGTGTTACAGTGACCCAGTGAGTGTTACAGAGACCCAGTGAGTGCTACAGTGATCCAGTGAGTGTTACATTGACCCAGTGAGTGCTACAGTGTCTCAGTGAGTGTTACAGTGACCCAGTGAGTGTTACAGTGACCCGGTGAGTGTTACAGTGGCCCTGTGAGTGTTACAGTGACCAGTGAGTGTTACAGTGACCCAGTGAGTGTTAGAGTCCCAGTGAGTGTTACAGTGACCCAGTGAGTGTTGCATTCATCCAGTGAGTGTTGCATTTATCCAGTGAGTGTTACAGTGACCCAGTGAGTGTTAAATTTATCCAGTGAGTATCACATTGACCCAGTGAGTGTGACAGTGACCAGTGAGTGTTACAGTGACCCAGTGAGTGTTACAGTGACCAGTGAGTGTTACAGTGACCAGTGAGTGTTACAGTGACCCAGTGAGTGTTACAGTGACCCAGTGAGTGTTAGTGTCCCAGTGAGTGTTACAGTGACCCAGTGAGTGTTACAGTGGCCCAGTGAGTGTTGCATTTATCCAGTGAGTGTTGCATTTATCCAGTGAGTGTTACAGTGACCCAGTGAGTGTTACATTTATCCAGCGAGTATCACATTGACCCAGTGAGTGTTACAGTGACCCAGTGAGTGTTACAGTGACCCAGTGTGTATTACATTAACCCAGTGAGTGTTACAGTGACCCAGTGAGTGTTACAGTGACCCAGTGAGTGTTACAGTGACCCAGTGAGTGTTGCATTGATCCAGTCAGTGTTACATTGACCCAGTGAGTATTACAGTGACCCAGTGAGTGTTACAGTGACCCAGTGAGTGTTACAGTGACCCAGTGAGTGTTGCATTGAACCAGTGTGTGTTACAGTGTCCCAGTGAGTGTTACAGTGACCCAGTGAGTGTTACATTGACACAGTGAGTGTTACAGTGACCCAGTGAGTGTTACATTGACCCA
The DNA here is from genome assembly GCF_047496885.1 of Scyliorhinus torazame. Taxonomy (NCBI): domain Eukaryota; kingdom Metazoa; phylum Chordata; class Chondrichthyes; order Carcharhiniformes; family Scyliorhinidae; genus Scyliorhinus; species Scyliorhinus torazame. The sequence continues at coordinate 163,341,792 of NC_092724.1, forward strand.
GTAAGAGTTACAGTGCCCCAGTGAGTGTTACAGTGACCCAATGAGTGTTACAGTGACCCAGTGAGTGTTACAGTGACCCGGTGAGTGTTACAGTGATCCAGTGGGTATTACAGTGACCCAGTGAGTGTTACAGTGACCCAGTGAGTGTTACATTGACCCAGTGGCTGTTACAGTGACGCAGTGAGTGTTACAGTGACAGAGTGAGTGTTACAGTGACCCAGTGAGTGTTACAGTGACCCAGTGAGTGTTACAGTGACCCAGTGAGTGTTACATTTATCCAGTGAGTATTACATTGACCCAGTGAGAGTTACAGTGACCCAGTGAGTGTTACAGTGACCCAGTGAGTGTTACATTTATCCAGTGAGCATTACATTGACCCAGTGAGTGTTACAGGGATCCAGTGAGTGTTGCATTTATCCAGTGAGTTTTACATTGATCCAGTGAGTGTTACAGTGACCCAGTGAGTGTTACAGTGACCCAGTGAGTGTTACATTGACCCAGTGAGTGTTACAGTGGCCCAGTGAGTATTACAATGACCCAGTGAGTGTTGCATTTATCCAATGAGTGTTACATTGACCCAGTGAGTGTTACAGTGACCCAGTGAGTGTTACAGTGATCCAGTGAGAGGTACAGTGAACCAGTGATTGCTACAGTGACCCAGTGAGTGTTACATTGACCCAGTGTGTGTTACAGTGTCTCAGTGAGTGTTACAGTGACCCAGTGAGTGTTACAGTGACCGAGTGAGTGGTACATTGACCCAGTGAGAGTTACAGTGCCCCAGTGAGTGTTACAGTGACCCAGTGAGTGTTACAGTGACCCAGTGAGTGTTACAATGACCCAGTGAGTATTACAGTGATCCAGTGAGTGGTACAGTGACCCAGTGACCCAGTGAGTGCTACAGTGATCCAGTAAGTGTTACATTGACCCAGTGAGTGTTACAGTGTCTCAGTGAGTGTTACAGTGACCCAGTGAGTGTTACAGTGACCCAGTGAGTGTTACAGTGACCCAGTGAGTGTTACAGTGACCCAGTGAGAGTTACAGTGACCCAGTGAGTGTTACAGTGACCCAGTGAGTGTTGCATTTATCCAGTGTGTGTTGCATTTATCCAGTGGGTGTTACAGTGACCCAGTGAGTGTTACAGTGACCCAGTGAGTGTCACATTGACCCAGTGGGTGTTACAGTAACCCAGTGAGTGTTACAGTGACCCAGTGAGTGTTACAGTGACCCAGTGAGTGCTACAGTGACCCAGTGAGTGTTGAATTTATCCAGTGAGTGTTACATTGTCCCAGTGAGTGTTACAGTGACCCAGTGAGTGTTACATTTATCCAGTGAGTATTACATTGCCCCTGTGAGTGTTACAGAGACCCAGTGAGAGTTGCATTTATCCAGTTAGTTTTACATTGATCCAGTGAGTGTTACAGTGACCCAGTGAGTGTTACAGTGACCCAGTGTGTGTTACAGTGACCCAGTGAGTGTTGAATTTATCCAGTGAGTGTTACATTGACCCAGTGAGTGTTACAGTGACCCAGTGAGTGTTACAGTGACCCAGTGAGTGTTGCATTTATCAGTGAGTGTTACAGTGACCCAGTGAGTGTTACTGTGACCCAGTGAGTGTTACATTGACCCAGTGAGGGTTACCGTGACCCAGTGAGTGTTACATTGACCCAGTGAGTGTTACAGTGACCCAGTGAGTGTTACAGTGACCCAGTGAGTGTTACCGTGACCCAGTGGGTGTTACAGTGACCCAGTGAGTGTTACAGTGATCCAGAGAGTGTTTCATTTATCCAGTGAGTGTTACAGTGTCCAAGTGAGTGTTACAGTGACCCAGTGAGTGTTACATTGACCCAGTGAGTGTTACAGTGCCCCAGTGAGTATTACAGTGACCCAGTGAGTGTTGCATTTATCCAATGAGTGTTACATTGACCCAGTGAGTGTTACAGTGACCCAGTGAGTGTTACAGTGATCCAGTGAGTGGTACAGTGACCCAGTGAATGCTACAGTGACCCAGTGAGTGTTACATTGACACAGTGAGTGTTACAGTGTCTCAGTGAGTGTTACAGTGACCCAGTGAGTATTACATTGACCCAGTGACTTTTACATTGATCCAGTGAGTGTTACAGTGACCCAGTGAGAGTTACAGTGACCCAGTGAGAGTTACAGTGACCCAGTGAGTATTACATTGACCCAGTGACTTTTACATTGATCCAGTGAGTGTTACAGTGACCCAGTGAGTGTTACAGTGACCCAGTGAGTGTTACAGTGACCCAGTGAGTGTTGTATCTATCCAGTGAGTGTTACATTGACCCAGTGAGTGTTAGTGACCCAGTGAGTGTTGCATTTATCAGTGAGTGTTACAGTGACCCAGTGAGTGTTACAGTGACCAAGTGAGTGTTACAGTGACCCAGTGAGTGTTACAGTGACCCAGTGAGTGTTACAGTGATCCAGTGGGTATTACAGTGACCCAGTGAGTGTTACAGTGACCCAGTGAGTGTTACATTGACCCAGTGAGTGTTACAGTGACCCAGTGAGTGTTACAGTGACCCAGTGAGTGTTACATTTATCCAGTGAGTATTACATTGACCCAGTGAGTGTTAAAGTGACCCAGTGAGTGTTACAGTGACCCAGTGAGTGTTACATTTATCAAGTGAGTATTACATTGACCCAGTGAGAGTTACAGTGACCCAGTGAGAGTGACAGTGACCCAGTGAGTATTACATTGACCCAGTGAGTTTTACATTGATCCAGTGAGTGTTACAGTGACCCAGTGAGTGTTACAGTGACCCAGTGAGTGTTACATTGACCCAGTGAGTGTTACAGTGGCCCAGTGAGTATTACAGTGACCCAGTGAGTGTTGCATTTATCCAATGAGTGTTACATTGACCCAGTGAGTGTTACAGTGACCCAGTGAGTGTTACAGTGATCCAGTGAGAGGTACAGTGAACCAGTGATTGCTACAGTGACCCAGTGAGTGTTACATTGACCCAGTGAGTGTTACAGTGCCTCAGTGAGTGTTACAGTGACCCAGTGAGTGTTACAGTGACCGAGTGAGTGGTACATTGACGCAGTGAGAGTTACAGTGCCCCAGTGAGTGTTACAGTGACCCAGTGAGTGTTACAGTGACCCAGTGAGTGTTCCAATGACCCAGTGAGTGTTACAGTGATCCAGTGAGTGGTACAGTGACCCAGTGACCCAGTGAGTGCTACAGTGATCCAGTGAGTGTTACATTGACCCAGTGAGTGTTACAGTGTCTCAGTGAGTGTTACAGTGACCCAGTGAGTGTTACAGTGACCCAGTGAGTGTTACAGTGACCCAGTGAGAGTTACAGTGACCCAGTGAGTGTTACAGTGACCCAGTGAGTGTTGCATTTATCCAGTGTGTGTTGCATTTATCCAGTGGGTGTTACAGTGACCCAGTGAGTGTTACAGTGACCCAGTGAGTGTCACATTGACCCAGTGGGTGTTACAGTAACCCAGTGAGTGTTACAGTGACCCAGTGAGTGTTACAGTGACCCAGTGAGTGTTACAGTGACCCAGTGAGTGTTGAATTTATCCAGTGAGTGTTACATTGTCCCAGTGAGTGTTACAGTGACCCAGTGAGTGTTACATTTATCCAGTGAGTATTACATTGACCCAGTGAGTGTTACAGAGACCCAGTGAGAGTTGCATTTATCCAGTTAGTTTTACATTGATCCAGTGAGTGTTACAGTGACCCAGTCAGTGTTACAGTGACCCAGTCAGTGTTACAGTGACCCAGTGAGTGTTGAATTTATCCAGTGAGTGTTACATTGACCCAGTGAGTGTTACAGTGACCCAGTGAGTGTTACAGTGACCCAGTGAGTGTTGCATTTATCAGTGAGTGTTACAGTGACCCAGTGAGTGTTACTGTGACTCAGTGAGTGTTACATTGACCCAGTGAGGGTTACCGTGACCCAGTGAGTGTTACATTGACCCAGTGAGTGTTACAGTGACCCAGTGAGTGTTACAGTGACCCAGTGAGTGTTACCGTGACCCAGTGGGTGTTACAGTGACCCAGTGAGTGTTACAGTGAACCAGAGAGTGTTTCATTTATCCAGTGAGTGTTACAGTGTCCAAGTGAGTGTTACAGTGACCCAGTGAGAGTTACATTGACCCAGTGAGTGTTACAGTGGCCCAGTGAGTATTACAGTGACCCAGTGAGTGTTGCATTTATCCAATGAGTGTTACATTGACCCAGTGAGTGTTACAGTGACCCAGTGAGTGTTACAGTGATCCAGTGAGTGGTACAGTGACCCAGTGAATGCTACAGTGACCCAGTGAGTGTTACATTGACACAGTGAGTGTTACAGTGTCTCAGTGAGTGTTACAGTGACCCAGTGAGTGTTACAGTGACCCAGTGAGTGGTACATTGACCCAGTGAGAGTTACAGTGCCCCAGTGAGTGTCACAGTGACCCAGTGAGTGGTACAGTGATCCAGTGAGTGTGACAGTGACCCGGTGAGTGTTACAGTGATCCAGTGGGTATTACAGTGACCCAGTGAGTGTTACAGTGACCCAGTGAGTGTTACATTGACCCAGTGAGTGTTACAGTGACCCAGTGAGTGTTACAGTGACCCAGTGAGTGTTACATTTATCCAGTGAGTATTACATTGACCCAGTGAGTGTTAAAGTGACCCAGTGAGTGTTACAGTGACCCAGTGAGTGTTACATTTATCCAGTGAGTATTACATTGACCCAGTGAGAGTTACAGTGACCCAGTGAGAGTTACAGTGACCCAGTGAGTATTACATTGACCCAGTGAGTTTTACATTGATCCAGTGAGTGTTACAGTGACCCAGTGAGTGTTACAGTGACCCAGTGAGTGTTACAGTGACCCAGTGAGTGTTGTATCTATCCAGTGAGTGTTACATTGACCCAGTGAGTGTTAGTGACCCAGTGAGTGTTGCATTTATCAGTGAGTGTTACAGTGACCCAGTGAGTGTTACAGTGACCAAGTGAGTGTTACAGTGACCCAGTGAGTGTTACAGTGACCCAGTGAGTGTTACAGTGTCCCAGTGAGTGCTACAGTGATCCAGTGAGTGTTACATTGACCCAGTGAGTGTTACAGTGACTCAGAGAGTGATACAGTGACCCAGTGAGTGTTACAGTGACCCAGTGAGTGTTACAGTGACCCAGTGAGTGTTACAGTGATCCAGTGGGTATTACAGTGACCCAGTGAGTGTTACAGTGACCCAGTGAGTGTTACATTGGCCCAGTGAGTGTTACAGTGACCCAGTGAGTGTTACAGTGACCCAGTGAGTGTTACATTTATCCAGTGAGTATTACATTGACCCAGTGAGTGTTAAAGTGACCCAGTGAGTGTTACAGTGACCCAGTGAGTGTTACATTTATCCAGTGAGTATTACATTGACCCAGTGAGAGTTACAGTGACCCAGTGAGAGTTACAGTGACCCAGTGAGTATTACATTGACCCAGTGAGTTTTACATTGATCCACTGAGTGTTACAGTGACCCAGTGAGTGTTACAGTGACCCAGTGAGTGTTACAGTGACCCAGTGAGTGTTGTATCTATCCAGTGAGTGTTACATTGACCCAGTGAGTGTTAGTGACCCAGTGAGTGTTGCATTTATCAGTGAGTGTTACAGTGACCCAGTGAGTGTTACAGTGACCAAGTGAGTGTTACAGTGACCCAGTGAGTGTTACAGTGACCCAGTGAGTGTTACAGTGACCCAGTGAGTGCTACAGTGATCCAGTGAGTGTTACATTGACCCAGTGAGTGTTACAGTGACTCAGAGAGTGTTACAGTGACCCAGTGAGTGTTACAGTGACCCAGTGAATGTTACAGTGACCCAGTGAGTGTTACAGTGACCCAGTGAGTGTTACAGTGGCCCAGTGAGTATTACAGTGACCAGTGAGTGATCCAGTGACCCAGTGAGTGTTAGAGTCCCAGTGAGTGTCACAGTGACCCAGTGAGTGTTGCATTCATCCAGTGAGTGTTGCATTTATCCAGTGAGTGTTACAGTGACCCAGTGAGTGTTAAATTTATCCAGTGAGTATCACATTGACCCAGTGAGTGTTACAGTTACCAGTGAGTGTTACAGTGACCTTGTGAGTGTTACAGTGACCAGTGAGTGTTACAGTGATCAGTGAGTGTTACAGTGACCCACTGAGTGTTACAGTGACCCAGTGAGTGTTAGTGTCCCAGTGAGTGTTACAGTGACCCAGTGAGTGTTACAGTGACCCAGTGAGTGTTGCATTTATCCAGTGAGTGTTGCATTTATCCAGTGAGTGTTACAGTGACCCAGTGAGTGTTAAATTTATCCAGTGAGTATCACATTGACCCAGTGAGTGTTACAGTGACCCAGTGAGTTTTACAGTGACCCAGTGTGTATTACATTAACCCAGTGAGTGTTACAGTGACCCAGTGAGTGTTACAGTGACCCAGTGAGTGTTACAGTGACCCAGTGAGTGTTGCATTGATCCAGTGAGTGTTACATTGACCCAGTGAGTATTACAGTGACCCAGTGAGTGTTACAGTGACCCAGTGAGTGTTACAGTGACCCAGTGAGTGTTACAGTGACCCAGTGAGTGTTGCATTTATCCAGTGTGTGTTGCATTTATCCAGTGGGTGTTACAGTGACCCAGTGAGTGTTACAGTGACCCAGTGAGTGTCACATTGACCCAGTGGGTGTTACAGTAACCCAGTGAGTGTTACAGTGACCCAGTGAGTGTTACAGTGACCCAGTGAGTGCTACAGTGACCCAGTGAGTGTTGAATTTATCCAGTGAGTGTTACATTGTCCCAGTGAGTGTTACAGTGACCCAGTGAGTGTTACATTTATCCAGTGAGTATTACATTGCCCCAGTGAGTGTTACAGAGACCCAGTGAGAGTTGCATTTATCCAGTTAGTTTTACATTGATCCAGTGAGTGTTACAGTGACCCAGTGAGTGTTACAGTGACCCAGTGTGTGTTACAGTGACCCAGTGAGTGTTTCATTTATCCAGTGAGTGTTACAGTGTCCAAGTGAGTGTTACAGTGACCCAGTGAGAGTTACATTGACCCAGTGAGTGTTACAGTGGCCCAGTGAGTATTACAGTGACCCAGTGAGTGTTGCATTTATCCAATGAGTGTTACATTGACCCAGTGAGTGTTACAGTGACCCAGTGAGTGTTACAGTGATCCAGTGAGTGGTACAGTGACCCAGTGAATGCTACAGTGACCCAGTGAGTGTTACATTGACACAGTGAGTGTTACAGTGTCTCAGTGAGTGTTACAGTGACCCAGTGAGTGTTACAGTGACCCAGTGAGTGGTACATTGACCCAGTGAGAGTTACAGTGCCCCAGTGAGTGTCACAGTGACCCAGTGAGTGGTACAGTGATCCAGTGAGTGTGACAGTGACCCGGTGAGTGTTACAGTGATCCAGTGGGTATTACAGTGACCCAGTGAGTGTTACAGTGACCCAGTGAGTGTTACATTGACCCAGTGAGTGTTACAGTGACCCAGTGAGTGTTACAGTGACCCAGTGAGTGTTACATTTATCCAGTGAGTATTACATTGACCCAGTGAGTGTTAAAGTGACCCAGTGAGTGTTACAGTGACCCAGTGAGTGTTACATTTATCCAGTGAGTATTACATTGACCCAGTGAGAGTTACAGTGACCCAGTGAGAGTTACAGTGACCCAGTGAGTATTACATTGACCCAGTGAGTTTTACATTGATCCAGTGAGTGTTACAGTGACCCAGTGAGTGTTACAGTGACCCAGTGAGTGTTACAGTGACCCAGTGAGTGTTGTATCTATCCAGTGAGTGTTACATTGACCCAGTGAGTGTTAGTGACCCAGTGACTGTTGCATTTATCAGTGAGTGTTACAGTGACCCAGTGAGTGTTACAGTGACCAAGTGAGTGTTACAGTGACCCAGTGAGTGTTACAGTGACCCAGTGAGTGTTACAGTGACCCAGTGAGTGCTACAGTGATCCAGTGAGTGTTACATTGACCCAGTGAGTGTTACAGTGACTCAGAGAGTGATACAGTGACCCAGTGAGTGTTACAGTGACCCAGTGAGTGTTACAGTGACCCAGTGAGTGTTACAGTGATCCAGTGGGTATTACAGTGACCCAGTGAGTGTTACAGTGACCCAGTGAGTGTTACATTGGCCCAGTGAGTGTTACAGTGACCCAGTGAGTGTTACAGTGACCCAGTGAGTGTTACATTTATCCAGTGAGTATTACATTGACCCAGTGAGTGTTAAAGTGACCCAGTGAGTGTTACAGTGACCCAGTGAGTGTTACATTTATCCAGTGAGTATTACATTGACCCAGTGAGAGTTACAGTGACCCAGTGAGAGTTACAGTGACCCAGTGAGTATTACATTGACCCAGTGAGTTTTACATTGATCCACTGAGTGTTACAGTGACCCAGTGAGTGTTACAGTGACCCAGTGAGTGTTACAGTGACCCAGTGAGTGTTGTATCTATCCAGTGAGTGTTACATTGACCCAGTGAGTGTTAGTGACCCAGTGAGTGTTGCATTTATCAGTGAGTGTTACAGTGACCCAGTGAGTGTTACAGTGACCAAGTGAGTGTTACAGTGACCCAGTGAGTGTTACAGTGACCCAGTGAGTGTTACAGTGACCCAGTGAGTGCTACAGTGATCCAGTGAGTGTTACATTGACCCAGTGAGTGTTACAGTGACTCAGAGAGTGTTACAGTGACCCAGTGAGTGTTACAGTGACCCAGTGAATGTTACAGTGACCCAGTGAGTGTTACAGTGACCCAGTGAGTGTTACAGTGGCCCAGTGAGTGTTACAGTGACCAGTGAGTGATCCAGTGACCCAGTGAGTGTTAGAGTCCCAGTGAGTGTCACAGTGACCCAGTGAGTGTTGCATTCATCCAGTGAGTGTTGCATTTATCCAGTGAGTGTTACAGTGACCCAGTGAGTGTTAAATTTATCCAGTGAGTATCACATTGACCCAGTGAGTGTTACAGTTACCAGTGAGTGTTACAGTGACCTTGTGAGTGTTACAGTGACCAGTGAGTGTTACAGTGATCAGTGAGTGTTACAGTGACCCACTGAGTGTTACAGTGACCCAGTGAGTGTTAGTGTCCCAGTGAGTGTTACAGTGACCCAGTGAGTGTTACAGTGACCCAGTGAGTGTTGCATTTATCCAGTGAGTGTTGCATTTATCCAGTGAGTGTTACAGTGACCCAGTGAGTGTTAAATTTATCCAGTGAGTATCACATTGACCCAGTGAGTGTTACAGTGACCCAGTGAGTTTTACAGTGACCCAGTGTGTATTACATTAACCCAGTGAGTGTTACAGTGACCCAGTGAGTGTTACAGTGACCCAGTGAGTGTTACAGTGACCCAGTGAGTGTTGCATTGATCCAGTGAGTGTTACATTGACCCAGTGAGTATTACAGTGACCCAGTGAGTGTTACAGTGACCCAGTGAGTGTTACAGTGACCCAGTGAGTGTTACAGTGACCCAGTGAGTGTTGCATTTATCCAGTGTGTGTTGCATTTATCCAGTGGGTGTTACAGTGACCCAGTGAGTGTTACAGTGACCCAGTGAGTGTCACATTGACCCAGTGGGTGTTACAGTAACCCAGTGAGTGTTACAGTGACCCAGTGAGTGTTACAGTGACCCAGTGAGTGCTACAGTGACCCAGTGAGTGTTGAATTTATCCAGTGAGTGTTACATTGTCCCAGTGAGTGTTACAGTGACCCAGTGAGTGTTACATTTATCCAGTGAGTATTACATTGCCCCAGTGAGTGTTACAGAGACCCAGTGAGAGTTGCATTTATCCAGTTAGTTTTACATTGATCCAGTGAGTGTTACAGTGACCCAGTGAGTGTTACAGTGACCCAGTGTGTGTTACAGTGACCCAGTGAGTGTTGAATTTATCCAGTGAGTGTTACATTGACCCAGTGAGTGTTACAGTGACCCAGTGAGTGTTACAGTGACCCAGTGAGTGTTGCATTTATCAGTGAGTGTTACAGTGACCCAGTGAGTGTTACTGTGACCCAGTGAGTGTTACATTGACCCAGTGAGGGTTACCGTGACCCAGTGAGTGTTACATTGACCCAGTGAGTGTTACAGTGACCCAGTGAGTGTTACAGTGACCCAGTGAGTGTTACCGTGACCCAGTGGGTGTTACAGTGACCCAGTGAGTGTTACAGTGATCCAGAGAGTGTTTCATTTATCCAGTGAGTGTTACAGTGTCCAAGTGAGTGTTACAGTGACCCAGTGAGTGTTACATTGACCCAGTGAGTGTTACAGTGCCCCAGTGAGTATTACAGTGACCCAGTGAGTGTTGCATTTATCCAATGAGTGTTACATTGACCCAGTGAGTGTTACAGTGACCCAGTGACTTTTACATTGATCCAGTGAGTGTTACAGTAACCCAGTGAGAGTTACAGTGACCCAGTGAGAGTTACAGTGACCCAGTGAGTATTACATTGACCCAGTGACTTTTACATTGATCCAGTGAGTGTTACAGTGACCCAGTGAGTGTTACAGTGACCCAGTGAGTGTTACAGTGACCCAGTGAGTGTTGTATCTATCCAGTGAGTGTTACATTGACCCAGTGAGTGTTAGTGACCCAGTGAGTGTTGCATTTATCAGTGAGTGTTACAGTGACCCAGTGAGTGTTACAGTGACCAAGTGAGTGTTACAGTGACCCAGTGAGTGTTACAGTGACCCAGTGAGTGTTACAGTGACGCAGTGAGTGTTACAGTGACCCAGTGAGTGCTACAGTGATCCAGTGAGTGTTACATTGACCCAGTGAGTGTTACAGTGACTCAGAGAGTGTTACAGTGACCCAGTGAGTGTTACAGTGACCCAGTGAGTGTTACAGTGACCCAGTGAGTGTTACAGTGATCCAGTGGGTATTACAGTGACCCAGTGAGTGTTACAGTGACCCAGTGAGTGTTACATTGACCCGGTGAGTGTTACAGTGACCCAGTGAGTGTTACAGTGACCCAGTGAGTGTTACATTTATCCAGTGAGTATTACATTGACCCAGTGAGTGTTAAAGTGACCCAGTGAGTGTTACAGTGACCCAGTGAGTGTTACATTTATCAAGTGAGTATTACATTGACCCAGTGAGAGTTACAGTGACCCAGTGAGAGTTACAGTGACCCGATGAGTATTACATTGACCCAGTGAGTTTTACATTGATCCAGTGAGTGTTACAGTGACCCAGTGAGTGTTACAGTGACCCAGTGAGTGTTACATTGACCCAGTGAGTGTTACAGTGGCCCAGTGAGTATTACAGTGACCCAGTGAGTGTTGCATTTATCCAATGAGTGTTACATTGACCCAGTGAGTGTTACAGTGACCCAGTGAGTGTTACAGTGATCCAGTGAGAGGTACAGTGAACCAGTGATTGCTACAGTGACCCAGTGAGTGTTACATTGACCCAGTGAGTGTTACAGTGTCTCAGTGAGTGTTACAGTGACCCAGTGAGTGTTACAGTGACCGAGTGAGTGGTACATTGACGCAGTGAGAGTTACAGTGCCCCAGTGAGTGTTACAGTGACCCAGTGAGTGTTACAGTGACCCAGTGAGTGTTCCAATGACCCAGTGAGTGTTACAGTGATCCAGTGAGTGGTACAGTGACCCAGTGACCCAGTGAGTGCTACAGTGATCCAGTGAGTGTTACATTGACCCAGTGAGTGTTACAGTGTCTCAGTGAGTGTTACAGTGACCCAGTGAGTGTTACAGTGACCCAGTGAGTGTTACAGTGACCCAGTGAGAGTTACAGTGACCCAGTGAGTGTTACAGTGACCCAGTGAGTGTTGCATTTATCCAGTGTGTGTTGCATTTATCCAGTGGGTGTTACAGTGACCCAGTGAGTGTTACAGTGACCCATTGAGTGTCACATTGACCCAGTGGGTGTTACAGTAACCCAGTGAGTGTTACAGTGACCCAGTGAGTGTTACAGTGACCCAGTGAGTGTTACAGTGACCCAGTGAGTGTTACATTTATCCAGTGAGTATTACATTGACCCAGTGAGTGTTACAGAGACCCAGTGAGAGTTGCATTTATCCAGTTAGTTTTACATTGATCCAGTGAGTGTTACAGTGACCCAGTGAGTGTTACAGTGACCCAGTGAGTGTTACAGTGACCCAGTGAGTGTTGAATTTATCCAGTGAGTGTTACATTGACCCAGTGAGTGTTACAGTGACCCAGTGAGTGTTACAGTGACCCAGTGAGTGTTGCATTTATCAGTGAGTGTTACAGTGACCCAGTGAGTGTTACTGTGACTCAGTGAGTGTTACATTGACCCAGTGAGGGTTACCGTGACCCAGTGAGTGTTACATTGACCCAGTGAGTGTTACAGTGACCTAGTGAGTGTTACAGTGACCCAGTGAGTGTTACCGTGACCCAGTGGGTGTTACAGTGACCCAGTGAGTGTTACAGTGAACCAGAGAGTGTTTCATTTATCCAGTGAGTGTTACAGTGTCCAAGTGAGTGTTACAGTGACCCAGTGAGTGTTACATTGACCCAGTGAGTGTTACAGTGGCCCAGTGAGTATTACAGTGACCCAGTGAGTGTTGCATTTATCCAATGAGTGTTACATTGACCCAGTGAGTGTTACAGTGACCCAGTGAGTGTTACAGTGATCCAGTGAGTGGTACAGTGACCCAGTGAATGCTACAGTGACCCAGTGAGTGTTACATTGACACAGTGAGTGTTACAGTGTCTCAGTGAGTGTTACAGTGACCCAGTGAGTGTTACAGTGACCCAGTGAGTGGTACATTGACCCAGTGAGAGTTACAGTGCCCCAGTGAGTGTCACAGTGACCCAGTGAGTGGTACAGTGATCCAGTGAGTGTGACAGTGACCCGGTGAGTGTTACAGTGATCCAGTGGGTATTACAGTGACCCAGTGAGTGTTACAGTGACCCAGTGAGTGTTACATTGACCCAGTGAGTGTTACAGTGACCCAGTGAGTGTTACAGTGACCCAGTGAGTGTTACATTTATCCAGTGAGTATTACATTGACCCAGTGAGTGTTAAAGTGACCCAGTGAGTGTTACAGTGACCCAGTGAGTGTTACATTTATCCAGTGAGTATTACATTGACCCAGTGAGAGTTACAGTGACCCAGTGAGAGTTACAGTGACCCAGTGAGTATTACATTGACCCAGTGAGTTTTACATTGATCCAGTGAGTGTTACAGTGACCCAGTGAGTGTAACAGTGACCCAGTGAGTGTTACAGTGACCCAGTGAGTGTTGTATCTATCCAGTGAGTGTTACATTGACCCAGTGAGTGTTAGTGACCCAGTGAGTGTTGCATTTATCAGTGAGTGTTACAGTGACCCAGTGAGTGTTACAGTGACCAAGTGAGTGTTACAGTGACCCAGTGAGTGTTACAGTGACCCAGTGAGTGTTACAGTGACCCAGTGAGTGTTACAGTGACCCAGTGAGTGCTACAGTGATCCAGTGAGTGTTACATTGACCCAGTGAGTGTTACAGTGACTCAGAGAGTGTTACAGTGACCCAGTGAGTGTTACAGTGACCCAGTGAGTGTTACAGTGACCCAGTGAGTGTTACAGTGATCCAGTGGGTATTACAGTGACCCAGTGAGTGTTACAGTGACCCAGTGAGTGTTACATTGACCCAGTGAGTGTTACAGTGACCCAGTGAGTGTTACAGTGACCCAGTGAGTGTTACATTTATCCAGTGAGTATTACATTGACCCAGTGAGTGTTACAGTGACCCAGTGAGTGTTACAGTGACCCAGTGAGTGTTACATTTATCCAGTGAGTATTACATTGACCCAGTGAGGGTTACAGTGACCCAGTGAGAGTTACAGTGACCCAGTGAGTATTACATTGACCCAGTGAGTTTTACATTGATCCACTGAGTGTTACAGTGACCCAGTGAGTGTTACAGTGACCCAGTGAGTGTTACATTTATCCAGTGAGTATTACATTGCCCCAGTGAGTGTTACAGAGACCCAGTGAGAGTTGCATTTATCCAGTTAGTTTTACATTGATCCAGTGAGTGTTACAGTGACCCAGTGAGTGTTACAGTGACCCAGTGTGTGTTACAGTGACCCAGTGAGTGTTGAATTTATCCAGTGAGTGTTACATTGACCCAGTGAGTGTTACAGTGACCCAGTGAGTGTTACAGTGACCCAGTGAGTGTTGCAGTGACCCAGTGAGTGTTACTGTGACCCAGTGAGTGTTACATTGACCCAGTGAGGGTTACCGTGACCCAGTGAGTGTTACATTGACCCAGTGAGTGTTACAGTGACCCAGTGAGTGTTACAGTGACCCAGTGAGTGTTACCGTGACCCAGTGGGTGTTACAGTGACCCAGTGAGTGTTACATTTATCCAGTGAGCATTACATTGACCCAGTGAGTGTTACAGGGATCCAGTGAGTGTTGCATTTATCCAGTGAGTTTTACATTGATCCAGTGAGTGTTACAGTGACCCAGTGAGTGTTACATTGACCCAGTGAGTGTTACAGTGGCCCAGTGAGTATTACAATGACCCAGTGAGTGTTGCATTTATCCAATGAGTGTTACATTGACCCAGTGAGTGTTACAGTGACCCAGTGAGTGTTACAGTGATCCAGTGAGAGGTACAGTGAACCAGTGATTGCTACAGTGACCCAGTGAGTGTTACATTGACCCAGTGTGTGTTACAGTGTCTCAGTGAGTGTTACAGTGACCCAGTGAGTGTTACAGTGACCGAGTGAGTGGTACATTGACCCAGTGAGAGTTACAGTGCCCCAGTGAGTGTTACAGTGACCCAGTGAGTGTTACAGTGACCCAGTGAGTGTTACAATGACCCAGTGAGTGTTACAGTGATCCAGTGAGTGGTACAGTGACCCAGTGACCCATTGAGTGCTACAGTGATCCAGTAAGTGTTACATTGACCCAGTGAGTGTTACAGTGTCTCAGTGAGTGTTACAGTGACCCAGTGAGTGTTACAGTGACCCAGTGAGTGTTACAGTGACCCAGTGAGTGTTACAGTGACCCAGTGAGAGTTACAGTGACCCAGTGAGTGTTACAGTGACCCAGTGAGTGTTGCATTTATCCAGTGTGTGTTGCATTTATCCAGTGGGTGTTACAGTGACCCAGTGAGTGTTACAGTGACCCAGTGAGTGTCACATTGACCCAGTGGGTGTTACAGTAACCCAGTGAGTGTTACAGTGACCCAGTGAGTGTTACAGTGACCCAGTGAGTGCTACAGTGACCCAGTGAGTGTTGAATTTATCCAGTGAGTGTTACATTGTCCCAGTGAGTGTTACAGTGACCCAGTGAGTGTTACATTTATCCAGTGAGTATTACATTGCCCCAGTGAGTGTTACAGAGACCCAGTGAGAGTTGCATTTATCCAGTTAGTTTTACATTGATCCAGTGAGTGTTACAGTGACCCAGTGAGTGTTACAGTGACCCAGTGTGTGTTACAGTGACCCAGTGAGTGTTGAATTTATCCAGTGAGTGTTACATTGACCCAGTGAGTGTTACAGTGACCCAGTGAGTGTTACAGTGACCCAGTGAGTGTTGCATTTATCAGTGAGTGTTACAGTGACCCAGTGAGTGTTACTGTGACCCAGTGAGTGTTACATTGACCCAGTGAGGGTTACCGTGACCCAGTGAGTGTTACATTGACCCAGTGAGTGTTACAGTGACCCAGTGAGTGTTACAGTGACCCAGTGAGTGTTACCGTGACCCAGTGGGTGTTACAGTGACCCAGTGAGTGTTACAGTGATCCAGAGAGTGTTTCATTTATCCAGTGAGTGTTACAGTGTCCAAGTGAGTGTTACAGTGACCCAGTGAGTGTTACATTGACCCAGTGAGTGTTACAGTGCCCCAGTGAGTATTACAGTGACCCAGTGAGTGTTGCATTTATCCAATGAGTGTTACATTGACCCAGTGAGTGTTACAGTGACCCAGTGAGTGTTACAGTGATCCAGTGAGTGGTACAGTGACCCAGTGAATGCTACAGTGACCCAGTGAGTGTTACATTGACACAGTGAGTGTTACAGTGTCTCAGTGAGTGTTACAGTGACCCAGTGAGTATTACATTGACCCAGTGACTTTTACATTGATCCAGTGAGTGTTACAGTGACCCAGTGAGAGTTACAGTGACCCAGTGAGAGTTACAGTGACCCAGTGAGTATTACATTGACCCAGTGACTTTTACATTGATCCAGTGAGTGTTACAGTGACCCAGTGAGTGTTACAGTGACCCAGTGAGTGTTACAGTGACCCAGTGAGTGTTGTATCTATCCAGTGAGTGTTACATTGACCCAGTGAGTGTTAGTGACCCAGTGAGTGTTGCATTTATCAGTGAGTGTTACAGTGACCCAGTGAGTGTTACAGTGACCAAGTGAGTGTTACAGTGACCCAGTGAGTGTTACAGTGACCCAGTGAGTGTTACAGTGACGCAGTGAGTGTTACAGTGACCCAGTGAGTGCTACAGTGATCCAGTGAGTGTTACATTGACCCAGTGAATGTTACAGTGACTCAGAGAGTGTTACAGTGACCCAGTGAGTGTTACAGTGACCCAGTGAGTGTTACAGTGACCCAGTGAGTGTTACAGTGATCCAGTGGGTATTACAGTGACCCAGTGAGTGTTACAGTGACCCAGTGAGTGTTACATTGACCCAGTGAGTGTTACAGTGACCCAGTGAGTGTTACAGTGACCCAGTGAGTGTTACATTTATCCAGTGAGTATTACATTGACCCAGTGAGTGTTAAAGTGACCCAGTGAGTGTTACAGTGACCCAGTGAGTGTTACATTTATCAAGTGAGTATTACATTGACCCAGTGAGAGTTACAGTGACCCAGTGAGAGTGACAGTGACCCAGTGAGTATTACATTGACCCAGTGAGTTTTACATTGATCCAGTGAGTGTTACAGTGACCCAGTGAGTGTTACAGTGACCCAGTGAGTGTTACATTGACCCAGTGAGTGTTACAGTGGCCCAGTGAGTATTACAGTGACCCAGTGAGTGTTGCATTTATCCAATGAGTGTTACATTGACCCAGTGAGTGTTACAGTGACCCAGTGAGTGTTACAGTGATCCAGTGAGAGGTACAGTGAACCAGTGATTGCTACAGTGACCCAGTGAGTGTTACATTGACCCAGTGAGTGTTACAGTGCCTCAGTGAGTGTTACAGTGACCCAGTGAGTGTTACAGTGACCGAGTGAGTGGTACATTGACGCAGTGAGAGTTACAGTGCCCCAGTGAGTGTTACAGTGACCCAGTGAGTGTTACAGTGACCCAGTGAGTGTTCCAATGACCCAGTGAGTGTTACAGTGATCCAGTGAGTGGTACAGTGACCCAGTGACCCAGTGAGTGCTACAGTGATCCAGTGAGTGTTACATTGACCCAGTGAGTGTTACAGTGTCTCAGTGAGTGTTACAGTGACCCAGTGAGTGTTACAGTGACCCAGTGAGTGTTACAGTGACCCAGTGAGAGTTACAGTGACCCAGTGAGTGTTACAGTGACCCAGTGAGTGTTGCATTTATCCAGTGTGTGTTGCATTTATCCAGTGGGTGTTACAGTGACCCAGTGAGTGTTACAGTGACCCAGTGAGTGTCACATTGACCCAGTGGGTGTTACAGTAACCCAGTGAGTGTTACAGTGACCCAGTGAGTGTTACAGTGACCCAGTGAGTGTTACAGTGACCCAGTGAGTGTTGAATTTATCCAGTGAGTGTTACATTGTCCCAGTGAGTGTTACAGTGACCCAGTGAGTGTTACATTTATCCAGTGAGTATTACATTGACCCAGTGAGTGTTACAGAGACCCAGTGAGAGTTGCATTTATCCAGTTAGTTTTACATTGATCCAGTGAGTGTTACAGTGACCCAGTCAGTGTTACAGTGACCCAGTGAGTGTTGAATTTATCCAGTGAGTGTTACATTGACCCAGTGAGTGTTACAGTGACCCAGTGAGTGTTACAGTGACCCAGTGAGTGTTGCATTTATCAGTGAGTGTTACAGTGACCCAGTGAGTGTTACTGTGACTCAGTGAGTGTTACATTGACCCAGTGAGGGTTACCGTGACCCAGTGAGTGTTACATTGACCCAGTGAGTGTTACAGTGACCCAGTGAGTGTTACAGTGACCCAGTGAGTGTTACCGTGACCCAGTGGGTGTTACAGTGACCCAGTAAGTGTTACAGTGAACCAGAGAGTGTTTCATTTATCCAGTGAGTGTTACAGTGTCCAAGTGAGTGTTACAGTGACCCAGTGAGAGTTACATTGACCCAGTGAGTGTTACAGTGGCCCAGTGAGTATTACAGTGACCCAGTGAGTGTTGCATTTATCCAATGAGTGTTACATTGACCCAGTGAGTGTTACAGTGACCCAGTGAGTGTTACAGTGATCCAGTGAGTGGTACAGTGACCCAGTGAATGCTACAGTGACCCAGTGAGTGTTACATTGACACAGTGAGTGTTACAGTGTCTCAGTGAGTGTTACAGTGACCCAGTGAGTGTTACAGTGACCCAGTGAGTGGT
Source organism: Scyliorhinus torazame (assembly GCF_047496885.1). Taxonomy (NCBI): domain Eukaryota; kingdom Metazoa; phylum Chordata; class Chondrichthyes; order Carcharhiniformes; family Scyliorhinidae; genus Scyliorhinus; species Scyliorhinus torazame. The sequence goes on from NC_092724.1 coordinate 163,360,255, forward strand.
ACATTGACCCAGTGAGAGTTACAGTGCCCCAGTGAGTGTCACAGTGACCCAGTGAGTGGTACAGTGATCCAGTGAGTGTGACAGTGACCCGGTGAGTGTTACAGTGATCCAGTGGGTATTACAGTGACCCAGTGAGTGTTACAGTGACCCAGTGAGTGTTACATTGACCCAGTGAGTGTTACAGTGACCCAGTGAGTGTTACAGTGACCCAGTGAGTGTTACATTTATCCAGTGAGTATTACATTGACCCAGTGAGTGTTAAAGTGACCCAGTGAGTGTTACAGTGACCCAGTGAGTGTTACATTTATCCAGTGAGTATTACATTGACCCAGTGAGAGTTACAGTGACCCAGTGAGAGTTACAGTGACCCAGTGAGTATTACATTGACCCAGTGAGTTTTACATTGATCCAGTGAGTGTTACAGTGACCCAGTGAGTGTTACAGTGACCCAGTGAGTGTTACAGTGACCCAGTGAGTGTTGTATCTATCCAGTGAGTGTTACATTGACCCAGTGAGTGTTAGTGACCCAGTGAGTGTTGCATTTATCAGTGAGTGTTACAGTGACCCAGTGAGTGTTACAGTGACCAAGTGAGTGTTACAGTGACCCAGTGAGTGTTACAGTGACCCAGTGAGTGTTACAGTGACCCAGTGAGTGCTACAGTGATCCAGTGAGTGTTACATTGACCCAGTGAGTGTTACAGTGACTCAGAGAGTGATACAGTGACCCAGTGAGTGTTACAGTGACCCAGTGAGTGTTACAGTGACCCAGTGAGTGTTACAGTGATCCAGTGGGTATTACAGTGACCCAGTGAGTGTTACAGTGACCCAGTGAGTGTTACATTGGCCCAGTGAGTGTTACAGTCACCCAGTGAGTGTTACAGTGACCCAGTGAGTGTTACATTTATCCAGTGAGTATTACATTGACCCAGTGAGTGTTAAAGTGACCCAGTGAGTGTTACAGTGACCCAGTGAGTGTTACATTTATCCAGTGAGTATTACATTGACCAAGTGAGAGTTACTGTGACCCAGTGAGAGTTACAGTGACCCAGTGAGTATTACATTGACCCAGTGAGTTTTACATTGATCCACTGAGTGTTACAGTGACCCAGTGAGTGTTACAGTGACCCAGTGAGTGTTACAGTGACCCAGTGAGTGTTGTATCTATCCAGTGAGTGTTACATTGACCCAGTGAGTGTTAGTGACCCAGTGAGTGTTGCATTTATCAGTGAGTGTTACAGTGACCCAGTGAGTGTTACAGTGACCAAGTGAGTGTTACAGTGACCCAGTGAGTGTTACAGTGACCCAGTGAGTGTTACAGTGACCCAGTGAGTGCTACAGTGATCCAGTGAGTGTTACATTGACCCAGTGAGTGTTACAGTGACTCAGAGAGTGTTACAGTGACCCAGTGAGTGTTACAGTGACCCAGTGAATGTTACAGTGACCCAGTGAGTGTTACAGTGACCCAGTGAGTGTTACAGTGGCCCAGTGAGTGTTACAGTGACCAGTGAGTGATCCAGTGACCCAGTGAGTGTTAGAGTCCCAGTGAGTGTCACAGTGACCCAGTGAGTGTTGCATTCATCCAGTGAGTGTTGCATTTATCCAGTGAGTGTTACAGTGACCCAGTGAGTGTTAAATTTATCCAGTGAGTATCACATTGACCCAGTGAGTGTTACAGTTACCAGTGAGTGTTACAGTGACCTTGTGAGTGTTACAGTGACCAGTGAGTGTTACAGTGATCAGTGAGTGTTACAGTGACCCACTGAGTGTTACAGTGACCCAGTGAGTGTTAGTGTCCCAGTGAGTGTTACAGTGCCCCAGTGAGTGTTACAGTGACCCAGTGAGTGTTGCATTTATCCAGTGAGTGTTGCATTTATCCAGTGAGTGTTACAGTGACCCAGTGAGTGTTAAATTTATCCAGTGAGTATCACATTGACCCAGTGAGTGTTACAGTGACCCAGTGAGTTTTACAGTGACCCAGTGTGTATTACATTAACCCAGTGAGTGTTACAGTGACCCAGTGAGTGTTACAGTGACCCAGTGAGTGTTACAGTGACCCAGTGAGTGTTGCATTGACCCAGTGAGTGTTACAGTGACCCAGTGAGTGTTACAGTGACCCAGTGAGTGCTACAGTGATCCAGTGAGTGTTACATTGACCCAGTGAGTGTTACAGTGACTCAGAGAGTGATACAGTGACCCAGTGAGTGTTACAGTGACCCAGTGAGTGTTACAGTGACCCAGTGAGTGTTACAGTGATCCAGTGGGTATTACAGTGACCCAGTGAGTGTTACAGTGACCCAGTGAGTGTTACATTGGCCCAGTGAGTGTTACAGTGACCCAGTGAGTGTTACAGTGACCCAGTGAGTGTTACATTTATCCAGTGAGTATTACATTGACCCAGTGAGTGTTAAAGTGACCCAGTGAGTGTTACAGTGACCCAGTGAGTGTTACATTTATCCAGTGAGTATTACATTGACCAAGTGAGAGTTACTGTGACCCAGTGAGAGTTACAGTGACCCAGTGAGTATTACATTGACCCAGTGAGTTTTACATTGATCCACTGAGTGTTACAGTGACCCAGTGAGTGTTACAGTGACCCAGTGAGTGTTACAGTGACCCAGTGAGTGTTGTATCTATCCAGTGAGTGTTACATTGACCCAGTGAGTGTTAGTGACCCAGTGAGTGTTGCATTTATCAGTGAGTGTTACAGTGACCCAGTGAGTGTTACAGTGACCAAGTGAGTGTTACAGTGACCCAGTGAGTGTTACAGTGACCCAGTGAGTGTTACAGTGACCCAGTGAGTGCTACAGTGATCCAGTGAGTGTTACATTGACCCAGTGAGTGTTACAGTGACTCAGAGAGTGTTACAGTGACCCAGTGAGTGTTACAGTGACCCAGTGAATGTTACAGTGACCCAGTGAGTGTTACAGTGACCCAGTGAGTGTTACAGTGGCCCAGTGAGTGTTACAGTGACCAGTGAGTGATCCAGTGACCCAGTGAGTGTTAGAGTCCCAGTGAGTGTCACAGTGACCCAGTGAGTGTTGCATTCATCCAGTGAGTGTTGCATTTATCCAGTGAGTGTTACAGTGACCCAGTGAGTGTTAAATTTATCCAGTGAGTATCACATTGACCCAGTGAGTGTTACAGTTACCAGTGAGTGTTACAGTTACCAGTGAGTGTTACAGTGACCTTGTGAGTGTTACAGTGACCAGTGAGTGTTACAGTGATCAGTGAGTGTTACAGTGACCCACTGAGTGTTACAGTGACCCAGTGAGTGTTAGTGTCCCAGTGAGTGTTACAGTGCCCCAGTGAGTGTTACAGTGACCCAGTGAGTGTTGCATTTATCCAGTGAGTGTTGCATTTATCCAGTGAGTGTTACAGTGACCCAGTGAGTGTTAAATTTATCCAGTGAGTATCACATTGACCCAGTGAGTGTTACAGTGACCCAGTGAGTTTTACAGTGACCCAGTGTGTATTACATTAACCCAGTGAGTGTTACAGTGACCCAGTGAGTGTTACAGTGACCCAGTGAGTGTTGTATCTATCCAGTGAGTGTTACATTGACCCAGTGAGTGTTAGTGACCCAGTGAGTGTTGCATTTATCAGTGAGTGTTACAGTGACCCAGTGAGTGTTACAGTGACCAAGTGAGTGTTACAGTGACCCAGTGAGTGTTACAGTGACCCAGTGAGTGTTACAGTGACCCAGTGAGTGCTACAGTGATCCAGTGAGTGTTACATTGACCCAGTGAGTGTTACAGTGACTCAGAGAGTGATACAGTGACCCAGTGAGTGTTACAGTGACCCAGTGAGTGTTACAGTGACCCAGTGAGTGTTACAGTGATCCAGTGGGTATTACAGTGACCCAGTGAGTGTTACAGTGACCCAGTGAGTGTTACATTGGCCCAGTGAGTGTTACAGTGACCCAGTGAGTGTTACAGTGACCCAGTGAGTGTTACATTTATCCAGTGAGTATTACATTGACCCAGTGAGTGTTAAAGTGACCCAGTGAGTGTTACAGTGACCCAGTGAGTGTTACATTTATCCAGTGAGTATTACATTGACCAAGTGAGAGTTACTGTGACCCAGTGAGAGTTACAGTGACCCAGTGAGTATTACATTGACCCAGTGAGTTTTACATTGATCCACTGAGTGTTACAGTGACCCAGTGAGTGTTACAGTGACCCAGTGAGTGTTACAGTGACCCAGTGAGTGTTGTATCTATCCAGTGAGTGTTACATTGACCCAGTGAGTGTTAGTGACCCAGTGAGTGTTGCATTTATCAGTGAGTGTTACAGTGACCCAGTGAGTGTTACAGTGACCAAGTGAGTGTTACAGTGACCCAGTGAGTGTTACAGTGACCCAGTGAGTGTTACAGTGACCCAGTGAGTGCTACAGTGATCCAGTGAGTGTTACATTGACCCAGTGAGTGTTACAGTGACTCAGAGAGTGTTACAGTGACCCAGTGAGTGTTACAGTGACCCAGTGAATGTTACAGTGACCCAGTGAGTGTTACAGTGACCCAGTGAGTGTTACAGTGGCCCAGTGAGTGTTACAGTGACCAGTGAGTGATCCAGTGACCCAGTGAGTGTTAGAGTCCCAGTGAGTGTCACAGTGACCCAGTGAGTGTTGCATTCATCCAGTGAGTGTTGCATTTATCCAGTGAGTGTTACAGTGACCCAGTGAGTGTTAAATTTATCCAGTGAGTATCACATTGACCCAGTGAGTGTTACAGTTACCAGTGAGTGTTACAGTGACCTTGTGAGTGTTACAGTGACCAGTGAGTGTTACAGTGATCAGTGAGTGTTACAGTGACCCACTGAGTGTTACAGTGACCCAGTGAGTGTTAGTGTCCCAGTGAGTGTTACAGTGCCCCAGTGAGTGTTACAGTGACCCAGTGAGTGTTGCATTTATCCAGTGAGTGTTGCATTTATCCAGTGAGTGTTACAGTGACCCATTGAGTGTTAAATTTATCCAGTGAGTATCACATTGACCCAGTGAGTGTTACAGTGACCCAGTGAGTTTTACAGTGACCCAGTGTGTATTACATTAACCCAGTGAGTGTTACAGTGACCCAGTGAGTGTTACAGTGACCCAGTGAGTGTTACAGTGACCCAGTGAGTGTTGCATTGATCCAGTGAGTGTTACATTGACCCAGTGAGTATTACAGTGACCCAGTGAGTGTTACAGTGACCCAGTGAGTGTTACAGTGACCCAGTGAGTGTTACAGTGACCCAGTGAGTGTTGCATTTATCCAGTGTGTGTTGCATTTATCCAGTGGGTGTTACAGTGACCCAGTGAGTGTTACAGTGACCCAGTGAGTGTCACATTGACCCAGTGGGTGTTACAGTAACCCAGTGAGTGTTACAGTGACCCAGTGAGTGTTACAGTGACCCAGTGAGTGCTACAGTGACCCAGTGAGTGTTGAATTTATCCAGTGAGTGTTACATTGTCCCAGTGAGTGTTACAGTGACCCAGTGAGTGTTACATTTATCCAGTGAGTATTACATTGCCCCAGTGAGTGTTACAGAGACCCAGTGAGAGTTGCATTTATCCAGTTAGTTTTACATTGATCCAGTGAGTGTTACAGTGACCCAGTGAGTGTTACAGTGACCCAGTGTGTGTTACAGTGACCCAGTGAGTGTTGAATTTATCCAGTGAGTGTTACATTGACCCAGTGAGTGTTACAGTGACCCAGTGAGTGTTACAGTGACCCAGTGAGTGTTGCATTTATCAGTGAGTGTTACAGTGACCCAGTGAGTGTTACTGTGACCCAGGGAGTGTTACATTGACCCAGTGAGGGTTACCGTGACCCAGTGAGTGTTACATTGACCCAGTGAGTGTTACAGTGACCCAGTGAGTGTTACAGTGACCCAGTGAGTGTTACCGTGACCCAGTGGGTGTTACAGTGACCCAGTGAGTGTTACAGTGATCCAGAGAGTGTTTCATTTATCCAGTGAGTGTTACAGTGTCCAAGTGAGTGTTACAGTGACCCAGTGAGTGTTACATTGACCCAGTGAGTGTTACAGTGCCCCAGTGAGTATTACAGTGACCCAGTGAGTGTTGCATTTATCCAATGAGTGTTACATTGACCCAGTGAGTGTTACAGTGACCCAGTGACTTTTACATTGATCCAGTGAGTGTTACAGTAACCCAGTGAGAGTTACAGTGACCCAGTGAGAGTTACAGTGACCCAGTGAGTATTACATTGACCCAGTGACTTTTACATTGATCCAGTGAGTGTTACAGTGACCCAGTGAGTGTTACAGTGACCCAGTGAGTGTTACAGTGACCCAGTGAGTGTTGTATCTATCCAGTGAGTGTTACATTGACCCAGTGAGTGTTAGTGACCCAGTGAGTGTTGCATTTATCAGTGAGTGTTACAGTGACCCAGTGAGTGTTACAGTGACCAAGTGAGTGTTACAGTGACCCAGTGAGTGTTACAGTGACCCAGTGAGTGTTACAGTGACGCAGTGAGTGTTACAGTGACCCAGTGAGTGCTACAGTGATCCAGTGAGTGTTACATTGACCCAGTGAGTGTTACAGTGACTCAGAGAGTGTTACAGTGACCCAGTGAGTGTTACAGTGACCCAGTGAGTGTTACAGTGACCCAGTGAGTGTTACAGTGATCCAGTGGGTATTACAGTGACCCAGTGAGTGTTACAGTGACCCAGTGAGTGTTACATTGACCCAGTGAGTGTTACAGTGACCCAGTGAGTGTTACAGTGACCCAGTGAGTGTTACATTTATCCAGTGAGTATTACATTGACCCAGTGAGTGTTAAAGTGACCCAGTGAGTGTTACAGTGACCCAGTGAGTGTTACATTTATCAAGTGAGTATTACATTGACCCAGTGAGAGTTACAGTGACCCAGTGAGAGTTACAGTGACCCGATGAGTATTACATTGACCCAGTGAGTTTTACATTGATCCAGTGAGTGTTACAGTGACCCAGTGAGTGTTACAGTGACCCAGTGAGTGTTACAGTGACCCAGTGTGTATTACATTAACCCAGTGAGTGTTACAGTGACCCAGTGAGTGTTACAGTGACCCAGTGAGTGTTACAGTGACCCAGTGAGTGTTGCATTGATCCAGTGAGTGTTACATTGACCCAGTGAGTATTACAGTGACCCAGTGAGTGTTACAGTGACCCAGTGAGTGTTACAGTGACCCAGTGAGTGTTACAGTGACCCAGTGAGTGTTGCATTTATCCAGTGTGTGTTGCATTTATCCAGTGGGTGTTACAGTGACCCAGTGAGTGTTACAGTGACCCAGTGAGTGTCACATTGACCCAGTGGGTGTTACAGTAACCCAGTGAGTGTTACAGTGACCCAGTGAGTGTTACAGTGACCCAGTGAGTGCTACAGTGACCCAGTGAGTGTTGAATTTATCCAGTGAGTGTTACATTGTCCCAGTGAGTGTTACAGTGACCCAGTGAGTGTTACATTTATCCAGTGAGTATTACATTGCCCCAGTGAGTGTTACAGAGACCCAGTGAGAGTTGCATTTATCCAGTTAGTTTTACATTGATCCAGTGAGTGTTACAGTGACCCAGTGAGTGTTACAGTGACCCAGTGTGTGTTACAGTGACCCAGTGAGTGTTGAATTTATCCAGTGAGTGTTACATTGACCCAGTGAGTGTTACAGTGACCCAGTGAGTGTAACAGTGACCCAGTGAGTGTTGCATTTATCAGTGAGTGTTACAGTGACCCAGTGAGTGTTACTGTGACCCAGGGAGTGTTACATTGACCCAGTGAGGGTTACCGTGACCCAGTGAGTGTTACATTGACCCAGTGAGTGTTACAGTGACCCAGTGAGTGTTACAGTGACCCAGTGAGTGTTACCGTGACCCAGTGGGTGTTACAGTGACCCAGTGAGTGTTACAGTGATCCAGAGAGTGTTTCATTTATCCAGTGAGTGTTACAGTGTCCAAGTGAGTGTTACAGTGACCCAGTGAGTGTTACATTGACCCAGTGAGTGTTACAGTGCCCCAGTGAGTATTACAGTGACCCAGTGAGTGTTGCATTTATCCAATGAGTGTTACATTGACCCAGTGAGTGTTACAGTGACCCAGTGACTTTTACATTGATCCAGTGAGTGTTACAGTAACCCAGTGAGAGTTACAGTGACCCAGTGAGAGTTACAGTGACCCAGTGAGTATTACATTGACCCAGTGACTTTTACATTGATCCAGTGAGTGTTACAGTGACCCAGTGAGTGTTACAGTGACCCAGTGAGTGTTACAGTGACCCAGTGAGTGTTGTATCTATCCAGTGAGTGTTACATTGACCCAGTGAGTGTTAGTGACCCAGTGAGTGTTGCATTTATCAGTGAGTGTTACAGTGACCCAGTGAGTGTTACAGTGACCAAGTGAGTGTTACAGTGACCCAGTGAGTGTTACAGTGACCCAGTGAGTGTTACAGTGACGCAGTGAGTGTTACAGTGACCCAGTGAGTGCTACAGTGATCCAGTGAGTGTTACATTGACCCAGTGAGTGTTACAGTGACTCAGAGAGTGTTACAGTGACCCAGTGAGTGTTACAGTGACCCAGTGAGTGTTACAGTGACCCAGTGAGTGTTACAGTGATCCAGTGGGTATTACAGTGACCCAGTGAGTGTTACAGTGACCCAGTGAGTGTTACATTGACCCAGTGAGTGTTACAGTGACCCAGTGAGTGTTACAGTGACCCAGTGAGTGTTACATTTATCCAGTGAGTATTACATTGACCCAGTGAGTGTTAAAGTGACCCAGTGAGTGTTACAGTGACCCAGTGAGTGTTACATTTATCAAGTGAGTATTACATTGACCCAGTGAGAGTTACAGTGACCCAGTGAGAGTTACAGTGACCCGATGAGTATTACATTGACCCAGTGAGTTTTACATTGATCCAGTGAGTGTTACAGTGACCCAGTGAGTGTTACAGTGACCCAGTGAGTGTTACATTGACCCAGTGAGTGTTACAGTGGCCCAGTGAGTATTACAGTGACCCAGTGAGTGTTGCATTTATCCAATGAGTGTTACATTGACCCAGTGAGTGTTACAGTGACCCAGTGAGTGTTACAGTGATCCAGTGAGAGGTACAGTGAACCAGTGATTGCTACAGTGACCCAGTGAGTGTTACATTGACCCAGTGAGTGTTACAGTGTCTCAGTGAGTATTACAGTTACCCAGTGAGTGTTACAGTGACCGAGTGAGTGGTACATTGACGCAGTGAGAGTTACAGTGCCCCAGTGAGTGTTACAGTGACCCAGTGAGTGTTACAGTGACCCAGTGAGTGTTCCAATGACCCAGTGAGTGTTACAGTGATCCAGTGAGTGGTACAGTGACCCAGTGACCCAGTGAGTGCTACAGTGACCCAGTGAGTGTTACATTGACCCAGTGAGTGTTACAGTGTCTCAGTGAGTGTTACAGTGACCCAGTGAGTGTTACAGTGACCCAGTGAGTGTTACAGTGACCCAGTGAGAGTTACAGTGACCCAGTGAGTGTTACAGTGACCCAGTGAGTGTTGCATTTATCCAGTGTGTGTTGCATTTATCCAGTGGGTGTTACAGTGACCCAGTGAGTGTTACAGTGACTCATTGAGTCTCACATTGACCCAGTGGGTGTTACAGTAACCCAGTGAGTGTTACAGTGACCCAGTGAGTGTTACAGTGACCCAGTGAGTGTTACAGTGACCCAGTGAGTGTTGAATTTATCCAGTGAGTGTTACATTGTCCCAGTGAGTGTTACAGTGACCCAGTGAGTGTTACATTTATCCAGTGAGTATTACATTGACCCAGTGAGTGTTACAGAGACCCAGTGAGAGTTGCATTTATCCAGTTAGTTTTACATTGATCCAGTGAGTGTTACAGTGACCCAGTGAGTGTTACAGTGACCCAGTGAGTGTTACAGTGACCCAGTGAGTGTTGAATTTATCCAGTGAGTGTTACATTGACCCAGTGAGTGTTACAGTGACCCAGTGAGTGTTACAGTGACCCAGTGAGTGTTGCATTTATCAGTGAGTGTTACAGTGACCCAGTGAGTGTTACTGTGACTCAGTGAGTGTTACATTGACCCAGTGAGGGTTACCGTGACCCAGTGAGTGTTACATTGACCCAGTGAGTGTTACAGTGACCCAGTGAGTGTTACAGTGACCCAGTGAGTGTTACAGTGATCCAGTGAGTGGTACAGTGACCCAGTGAATGCTACAGTGACCCAGTGAGTGTTACATTGACACAGTGAGTGTTACAGTGACCCAGTGAGTGGTACATTGACCCAGTGAGAGTTACAGTGCCCCAGTGAGTGTCACAGTGACCCAGTGAGTGGTACAGTGATCCAGTGAGTGTGACAGTGACCCGGTGAGTGTTACAGTGATCCAGTGGGTATTACAGTGACCCAGTGAGTGTTACAGTGACCCAGTGAGTGTTACATTGACCCAGTGAGTGTTACAGTGACCCAGTGAGTGTTACAGTGACCCAGTGAGTGTTACATTTATCCAGTGAGTATTACATTGACCCAGTGAGTGTTAAAGTGACCCAGTGAGTGTTACAGTGACCCAGTGAGTGTTACATTTATCCAGTGAGTATTACATTGACCCAGTGAGAGTTACAGTGACCCAGTGAGAGTTACAGTGACCCAGTGAGTATTACATTGACCCAGTGAGTTTTACATTGATCCAGTGAGTGTTACAGTGACCCAGTGAGTGTAACAGTGACCCAGTGAGTGTTACAGTGACCCAGTGAGTGTTGTATCTATCCAGTGAGTGTTACATTGACCCAGTGAGTGTTAGTGACCCAGTGAGTGTTGCATTTATCAGTGAGTGTTACAGTGACCCAGTGAGTGTTACAGTGACCAAGTGAGTGTTACAGTGACCCAGTGAGTGTTACAGTGACCCAGTGAGTGTTACAGTGACCCAGTGAGTGTTACAGTGACCCAGTGAGTGCTACAGTGATCCAGTGAGTGTTACATTGACCCAGTGAGTGTTACAGTGACTCAGAGAGTGTTACAGTGACCCAGTGAGTGTTACAGTGACCCAGTGAGTGTTACAGTGACCCAGTGAGTGTTACAGTGATCCAGTGGGTATTACAGTGACCCAGTGAGTGTTACAGTGACCCAGTGAGTGTTACATTGACCCAGTGAGTGTTACAGTGACCCAGTGAGTGTTACATTTATCCAGTGAGTATTACATTGACCCAGTGAGTGTTACAGTGACCCAGTGAGTGTTACAGTGACCCAGTGAGTGTTACATTTATCCAGTGAGTATTACATTGACCCAGTGAGGGTTACAGTGACCCAGTGAGAGTTACAGTGACCCAGTGAGTATTACATTGACCCAGTGAGTTTTACATTGATCCACTGAGTGTTACAGTGACCCAGTGAGTGTTACAGTGACCCAGTGAGTGTTACATTTATCCAGTGAGTATTACATTGCCCCAGTGAGTGTTACAGAGACCCAGTGAGAGTTGCATTTATCCAGTTAGTTTTACATTGATCCAGTGAGTGTTACAGTGACCCAGTGAGTGTTACAGTGACCCAGTGTGTGTTACAGTGACCCAGTGAGTGTTGAATTTATCCAGTGAGTGTTACATTGACCCAGTGAGTGTTACAGTGACCCAGTGAGTGTTACAGTGACCCAGTGAGTGTTGCATTTATCAGTGAGTGTTACAGTGACCCAGTGAGTGTTACTGTGACCCAGTGAGTGTTACATTGACCCAGTGAGGGTTACCGTGACCCAGTGAGTGTTACATTGACCCAGTGAGTGTTACAGTGACCCAGTGAGTGTTACAGTGACCCAGTGAGTGTTACCGTGACCCAGTGGGTGTTACAGTGACCCATTGAGTGTTACAGTGATCCAGAGAGTGTTTCATTTATCCAGTGAGTGTTACAGTGTCCAAGTGAGTGTTACAGTGACCCAGTGAGTGTTACATTGACCCAGTGAGTGTTACAGTGCCCCAGTGAGTATTACAGTGACCCAGTGAGTGTTGCATTTATCCAATGAGTGTTACATTGACCCAGTGAGTGTTACAGTGACCCAGTGAGTGTTACAGTGATCCAGTGAGTGGTACAGTGACCCAGTGAATGCTACAGTGACCCAGTGAGTGTTACATTGACACAGTGAGTGTTACAGTGTCTCAGTGAGTGTTACAGTGACCCAGTGAGTATTACATTGACCCAGTGACTTTTACATTGATCCAGTGAGTGTTACAGTGACCCAGTGAGTGTTACAGTGACCCAGTGAGTGTTACAGTGACCCAGTGAGTGTTGTATCTATCCAGTGAGTGTTACATTGACCCAGTGAGTGTTAGTGACCCAGTGAGTGTTGCATTTATCAGTGAGTGTTACAGTGACCCAGTGAGTGTTACAGTGACCAAGTGAGTGTTACAGTGACCCAGTGAGTGTTACAGTGACCCAGTGAGTGTTACAGTGACGCAGTGAGTGTTACAGTGACCCAGTGAGTGCTACAGTGATCCAGTGAGTGTTACATTGACCCAGTGAGTGTTACAGTGACTCAGAGAGTGTTACAGTGACCCAGTGAGTGTTACAGTGACCCAGTGAGTGTTACAGTGACCCAGTGAGTGTTACAGTGATCCAGTGGGTATTACAGTGACCCAGTGAGTGTTACAGTGACCCAGTGAGTGTTACATTGACCCAGTGAGTGTTACAGTGACCCAGTGAGTGTTACAGTGACCCAGTGAGTGTTACATTTATCCAGTGAGTATTACATTGACCCAGTGAGTGTTAAAGTGACCCAGTGAGTGTTACAGTGACCCAGTGAGTGTTACATTTATCAAGTGAGTATTACATTGACCCAGTGAGAGTTACAGTGACCCAGTGAGAGTTACAGTGACCCAGTGAGTATTACATTGACCCAGTGAGTTTTACATTGATCCAGTGAGTGTTACAGTGACCCAGTGAGTGTTACAGTGACCCAGTGAGTGTTACATTGACCCAGTGAGCGTTACAGTGGCCCAGTGAGTATTACAGTGACCCAGTGAGTGTTGCATTTATCCAATGAGTGTTACATTGACCCAGTGAGTGTTACAGTGACCCAGTGAGTGTTACAGTGATCCAGTGAGAGGTACAGTGAACCAGTGATTGCTACAGTGACCCAGTGAGTGTTACATTGACCCAGTGAGTGTTACAGTGTCTCAGTGAGTGTTACAGTGACCCAGTGAGTGTTACAGTGACCGAGTGAGTGGTACATTGACGCAGTGAGAGTTACAGTGCCCCAGTGAGTGTTACAGTGACCCAGTGAGTGTTACAGTGACCCAGTGAGTGTTCCAATGACCCAGTGAGTGTTACAGTGATCCAGTGAGTGGTACAGTGACCCAGTGACCCAGTGAGTGCTACAGTGATCCAGTGAGTGTTACATTGACCCAGTGAGTGTTACAGTGTCTCAGTGAGTGTTACAGTGACCCAGTGAGTGTTACAGTGACCCAGTGAGTGTTACAGTGACCCAGTGAGAGTTACAGTGACCCAGTGAGTGTTACAGTGACCCAGTGAGTGTTGCATTTATCCAGTGTGTGTTGCATTTATCCAGTGGGTGTTACAGTGACCCAGTGAGTGTTACAGTGACCCAGTGAGTGTCACATTGACCCAGTGGGTGTTACAGTAACCCAGTGAGTGTTACAGTGACCCAGTGAGTGTTACAGTGACCCAGTGAGTGTTACAGTGACCCAGTGAGTGTTGAATTTATCCAGTGAGTGTTACATTGTCCCAGTGAGTGTTACAGTGACCCAGTGAGTGTTACATTTATCCAGTGAGTATTACATTGACCCAGTGAGTGTTACAGAGACCCAGTGAGAGTTGCATTTATCCAGTTAGTTTTACATTGATCCAGTGAGTGTTACAGTGACCCAGTGAGTGTTACAGTGACCCAGTCAGTGTTACAGTGACCCAGTGAGTGTTGAATTTATCCAGTGAGTGTTACATTGACCCAGTGAGTGTTACAGTGACCCAGTGAGTGTTACAGTGACCCAGTGAGTGTTGCATTTATCAGTGAGTGTTACAGTGACCCAGTGAGTGTTACTGTGACTCAGTGAGTGTTACATTGACCCAGTGAGGGTTACCGTGACCCAGTGAGTGTTACATTGACCCAGTGAGTGTTACAGTGACCCAGTGAGTGTTACAGTGACCCAGTGAGTGTTACCGTGACCCAGTGGGTGTTACAGTGACCCAGTGAGTGTTACAGTGAACCAGAGAGTGTTTCATTTATCCAGTGAGTGTTACAGTGTCCAAGTGAGTGTTACAGTGACCCAGTGAGAGTTACATTGACCCAGTGAGTGTTACAGTGGCCCAGTGAGTATTACAGTGACCCAGTGAGTGTTGCATTTATCCAATGAGTGTTACATTGACCCAGTGAGTGTTACAGTGACCCAGTGAGTGTTACAGTGATCCAGTGAGTGGTACAGTGACCCAGTGAATGCTACAGTGACCCAGTGAGTGTTACATTGACACAGTGAGTGTTACAGTGTCTCAGTGAGTGTTACAGTGACCCAGTGAGTGTTACAGTGACCCAGTGAGTGGTACATTGACCCAGTGAGAGTTACAGTGCCCCAGTGAGTGTCACAGTGACCCAGTGAGTGGTACAGTGATCCAGTGAGTGTGACAGTGACCCGGTGAGTGTTACAGTGATCCAGTGGGTATTACAGTGACCCAGTGAGTGTTACAGTGACCCAGTGAGTGTTACATTGACCCAGTGAGTGTTACAGTGACCCAGTGAGTGTTACAGTGACCCAGTGAGTGTTACATTTATCCAGTGAGTATTACATTGACCCAGTGAGTGTTAAAGTGACCCAGTGAGTGTTACAGTGACCCAGTGAGTGTTACATTTATCCAGTGAGTATTACATTGACCCAGTGAGAGTTACAGTGACCCAGTGAGAGTTACAGTGACCCAGTGAGTATTACATTGACCCAGTGAGTTTTACATTGATCCAGTGAGTGTTACAGTGACCCAGTGAGTGTTACAGTGACCCAGTGAGTGTTACAGTGACCCAGTGAGTGTTGTATCTATCCAGTGAGTGTTACATTGACCCAGTGAGTGTTAGTGACCCAGTGAGTGTTGCATTTATCAGTGAGTGTTACAGTGACCCAGTGAGTGTTACAGTGACCAAGTGAGTGTTACAGTGACCCAGTGAGTGTTACAGTGACCCAGTGAGTGTTACAGTGACCCAGTGAGTGCTACAGTGATCCAGTGAGTGTTACATTGACCCAGTGAGTGTTACAGTGACTCAGAGAGTGATACAGTGACCCAGTGAGTGTTACAGTGACCCAGTGAGTGTTACAGTGACCCAGTGAGTGTTACAGTGATCCAGTGGGTATTACAGTGACCCAGTGAGTGTTACAGTGACCCAGTGAGTGTTACATTGGCCCAGTGAGTGTTACAGTGACCCAGTGAGTGTTACAGTGACCCAGTGAGTGTTACATTTATCCAGTGAGTATTACATTGACCCAGTGAGTGTTAAAGTGACCCAGTGAGTGTTACAGTGACCCAGTGAGTGTTACATTTATCCAGTGAGTATTACATTGACCCAGTGAGAGTTACAGTGACCCAGTGAGAGTTACAGTGACCCAGTGAGTATTACATTGACCCAGTGAGTTTTACATTGATCCACTGAGTGTTACAGTGACCCAGTGAGTGTTACAGTGACCCAGTGAGTGTTACAGTGACCCAGTGAGTGTTGTATCTATCCAGTGAGTGTTACATTGACCCAGTGAGTGTTAGTGACCCAGTGAGTGTTGCATTTATCAGTGAGTGTTACAGTGACCCAGTGAGTGTTACAGTGACCAAGTGAGTGTTACAGTGACCCAGTGAGTGTTACAGTGACCCAGTGAGTGTTACAGTGACCCAGTGAGTGCTACAGTGATCCAGTGAGTGTTACATTGACCCAGTGAGTGTTACAGTGACTCAGAGAGTGTTACAGTGACCCAGTGAGTGTTACAGTGACCCAGTGAATGTTACAGTGACCCAGTGAGTGTTACAGTGACCCAGTGAGTGTTACAGTGGCCCAGTGAGTGTTACAGTGACCAGTGAGTGATCCAGTGACCCAGTGAGTGTTAGAGTCCCAGTGAGTGTCACAGTGACCCAGTGAGTGTTGCATTCATCCAGTGAGTGTTGCATTTATCCAGTGAGTGTTACAGTGACCCAGTGAGTGTTAAATTTATCCAGTGAGTATCACATTGACCCAGTGAGTGTTACAGTTACCAGTGAGTGTTACAGTGACCTTGTGAGTGTTACAGTGACCAGTGAGTGTTACAGTGATCAGTGAGTGTTACAGTGACCCACTGAGTGTTACAGTGACCCAGTGAGTGTTAGTGTCCCAGTGAGTGTTACAGTGACCCAGTGAGTGTTACAGTGACCCAGTGAGTGTTGCATTTATCCAGTGAGTGTTGCATTTATCCAGTGAGTGTTACAGTGACCCAGTGAGTGTTAAATTTATCCAGTGAGTATCACATTGACCCAGTGAGTGTTACAGTGACCCAGTGAGTTTTACAGTGACCCAGTGTGTATTACATTAACCCAGTGAGTGTTACAGTGACCCAGTGAGTGTTACAGTGACCCAGTGAGTGTTACAGTGACCCAGTGAGTGTTGCATTGATCCAGTGAGTGTTACATTGACCCAGTGAGTATTACAGTGACCCAGTGAGTGTTACAGTGACCCAGTGAGTGTTACAGTGACCCAGTGAGTGTTACAGTGACCCAGTGAGTGTTGCATTTATCCAGTGTGTGTTGCATTTATCCAGTGGGTGTTACAGTGACCCAGTGAGTGTTACAGTGACCCAGTGAGTGTCACATTGACCCAGTGGGTGTTACAGTAACCCAGTGAGTGTTACAGTGACCCAGTGAGTGTTACAGTGACCCAGTGAGTGCTACAGTGACCCAGTGAGTGTTGAATTTATCCAGTGAGTGTTACATTGTCCCAGTGAGTGTTACAGTGACCCAGTGAGTGTTACATTTATCCAGTGAGTATTACATTGCCCCAGTGAGTGTTACAGAGACCCAGTGAGAGTTGCATTTATCCAGTTAGTTTTACATTGATCCAGTGAGTGTTACAGTGACCCAGTGAGTGTTACAGTGACCCAGTGTGTGTTACAGTGACCCAGTGAGTGTTGAATTTATCCAGTGAGTGTTACATTGACCCAGTGAGTGTTACAGTGACCCAGTGAGTGTTACAGTGACCCAGTGAGTGTTGCATTTATCAGTGAGTGTTACAGTGACCCAGTGAGTGTTACTGTGACCCAGTGAGTGTTACATTGACCCAGTGAGGGTTACCGTGACCCAGTGAGTGTTACAGTGACCCAGTGAGTGTTACAGTGACCCAGTGAGTGTTACCGTGACCCAGTGGGTGTTACAGTGACCCAGTGAGTGTTACAGTGATCCAGAGAGTGTTTCATTTATCCAGTGAGTGTTACAGTGTCCAAGTGAGTGTTACAGTGACCCAGTGAGTGTTACATTGACCCAGTGAGTGTTACAGTGCCCCAGTGAGTATTACAGTGACCCAGTGAGTGTTGCATTTATCCAATGAGTGTTACATTGACCCAGTGAGTGTTACAGTGACCCAGTGACTTTTACATTGATCCAGTGAGTGTTACAGTAACCCAGTGAGAGTTACAGTGACCCAGTGAGAGTTACAGTGACCCAGTGAGTATTACATTGACCCAGTGACTTTTACATTGATCCAGTGAGTGTTACAGTGACCCAGTGAGTGTTACAGTGACCCAGTGAGTGTTACAGTGACCCAGTGAGTGTTGTATCTATCCAGTGAGTGTTACATTGACCCAGTGAGTGTTAGTGACCCAGTGAGTGTTGCATTTATCAGTGAGTGTTACAGTGACCCAGTGAGTGTTACAGTGACCAAGTGAGTGTTACAGTGACCCAGTGAGTGTTACAGTGACCCAGTGAGTGTTACAGTGACGCAGTGAGTGTTACAGTGACCCAGTGAGTGCTACAGTGATCCAGTGAGTGTTACATTGACCCAGTGAGTGTTACAGTGACTCAGAGAGTGTTACAGTGACCCAGTGAGTGTTACAGTGACCCAGTGAGTGTTACAGTGACCCAGTGAGTGTTACAGTGATCCAGTGGGTATTACAGTGACCCAGTGAGTGTTACAGTGACCCAGTGAGTGTTACATTGACCCAGTGAGTGTTACAGTGACCCAGTGAGTGTTACAGTGACCCAGTGAGTGTTACATTTATCCAGTGAGTATTACATTGACCCAGTGAGTGTTAAAGTGACCCAGTGAGTGTTACAGTGACCCAGTGAGTGTTACATTTATCAAGTGAGTATTACATTGACCCAGTGAGAGTTACAGTGACCCAGTGAGAGTTACAGTGACCCGATGAGTATTACATTGACCCAGTGAGTTTTACATTGATCCAGTGAGTGTTACAGTGACCCAGTGAGTGTTACAGTGACCCAGTGAGTGTTACATTGACCCAGTGAGTGTTACAGTGGCCCAGTGAGTATTACAGTGACCCAGTGAGTGTTGCATTTATCCAATGAGTGTTACATTGACCCAGTGAGTGTTACAGTGACCCAGTGAGTGTTACAGTGATCCAGTGAGAGGTACAGTGAACCAGTGATTGCTACAGTGACCCAGTGAGTGTTACATTGACCCAGTGAGTGTTACAGTGTCTCAGTGAGTGTTACAGTGACCCAGTGAGTGTTACAGTGACCGAGTGAGTGGTACATTGACGCAGTGAGAGTTACAGTGCCCCAGTGAGTGTTACAGTGACCCAGTGAGTGTTACAGTGACCCAGTGAGTGTTCCAATGACCCAGTGAGTGTTACAGTGATCCAGTGAGTGGTACAGTGACCCAGTGACCCAGTGAGTGCTACAGTGATCCAGTGAGTGTTACATTGACCCAGTG
Organism: Scyliorhinus torazame; assembly: GCF_047496885.1. Taxonomy (NCBI): domain Eukaryota; kingdom Metazoa; phylum Chordata; class Chondrichthyes; order Carcharhiniformes; family Scyliorhinidae; genus Scyliorhinus; species Scyliorhinus torazame. Next base: position 163,379,098 of record NC_092724.1, read on the forward strand.
AGTGTTACAGTGTCTCAGTGAGTGTTACAGTGACCCAGTGAGTGTTACAGTGACCCAGTGAGTGTTACAGTGACCCAGTGAGAGTTACAGTGACCCAGTGAGTGTTACAGTGACCCAGTGAGTGTTGCATTTATCCAGTGTGTGTTGCATTTATCCAGTGGGTGTTACAGTGACCCAGTGAGTGTTACAGTGACCCATTGAGTGTCACATTGACCCAGTGGGTGTTACAGTAACCCAGTGAGTGTTACAGTGACCCAGTGAGTGTTACAGTGACCCAGTGAGTGTTACAGTGACCCAGTGAGTGTTGAATTTATCCAGTGAGTGTTACATTGTCCCAGTGAGTGTTACAGTGACCCAGTGAGTGTTACATTTATCCAGTGAGTATTACATTGACCCAGTGAGTGTTACAGAGACCCAGTGAGAGTTGCATTTATCGAGTTAGTTTTACATTGATCCAGTGAGTGTTACAGTGACCCAGTGAGTGTTACAGTGACCCAGTGAGTGTTGAATTTATCCAGTGAGTGTTACATTGACCCAGTGAGTGTTACAGTGACCCAGTGAGTGTTACAGTGACCCAGTGAGTGTTGCATTTATCAGTGAGTGTTACAGTGACCCAGTGAGTGTTACTGTGACTCAGTGAGTGTTACATTGACCCAGTGAGGGTTACCGTGACCCAGTGAGTGTTACATTGACCCAGTGAGTGTTACAGTGACCCAGTGAGTGTTACAGTGACCCAGTGAGTGTTACCGTGACCCAGTGGGTGTTACAGTGACCCAGTGAGTGTTACAGTGAACCAGAGAGTGTTTCATTTATCCAGTGAGTGTTACAGTGTCCAAGTGAGTGTTACAGTGACCCAGTGAGTGTTACATTGACCCAGTGAGTGTTACAGTGGCCCCGTGAGTATTACAGTGACCCAGTGAGTGTTGCATTTATCCAATGAGTGTTACATTGACCCAGTGAGTGTTACAGTGACCCAGTGAGTGTTACAGTGATCCAGTGAGTGGTACAGTGACCCAGTGAATGCTACAGTGACCCAGTGAGTGTTACATTGACACAGTGAGTGTTACAGTGTCTCAGTGAGTGTTACAGTGACCCAGTGAGTGTTACAGTGACCCAGTGAGTGGTACATTGACCCAGTGAGAGTTACAGTGCCCCAGTGAGTGTCACAGTGACCCAGTGAGTGGTACAGTGATCCAGTGAGTGTGACAGTGACCCGGTGAGTGTTACAGTGATCCAGTGGGTATTACAGTGACCCAGTGAGTGTTACAGTGACCCAGTGAGTGTTACATTGACCCAGTGAGTGTTACAGTGACCCAGTGAGTGTTACAGTGACCCAGTGAGTGTTACATTTATCCAGTGAGTATTACATTGACCCAGTGAGTGTTAAAGTGACCCAGTGAGTGTTACAGTGACCCAGTGAGTGTTACATTTATCCAGTGAGTATTACATTGACCCAGTGAGAGTTACAGTGACCCAGTGAGAGTTACAGTGACCCAGTGAGTATTACATTGACCCAGTGAGTTTTACATTGATCCAGTGAGTGTTACAGTGACCCAGTGAGTGTAACAGTGACCCAGTGAGTGTTACAGTGACCCAGTGAGTGTTGTATCTATCCAGTGAGTGTTACATTGACCCAGTGAGTGTTAGTGACCCAGTGAGTGTTGCATTTATCAGTGAGTGTTACAGTGACCCAGTGAGTGTTACAGTGACCAAGTGAGTGTTACAGTGACCCAGTGAGTGTTACAGTGACCCAGTGAGTGTTACAGTGACCCAGTGAGTGTTACAGTGACCCAGTGAGTGCTACAGTGATCCAGTGAGTGTTACATTGACCCAGTGAGTGTTACAGTGACTCAGAGAGTGTTACAGTGACCCAGTGAGTGTTACAGTGACCCAGTGAGTGTTACAGTGACCCAGTGAGTGTTACAGTGATCCAGTGGGTATTACAGTGACCCAGTGAGTGTTACAGTGACCCAGTGAGTGTTACATTGACCCAGTGAGTGTTACAGTGACCCAGTGAGTGTTACAGTGACCCAGTGAGTGTTACATTTATCCAGTGAGTATTACATTGACTCAGTGAGTGTTACAGTGACCCAGTGAGTGTTACAGTGACCCAGTGAGTGTTACATTTATCCAGTGAGTATTACATTGACCCAGTGAGGGTTACAGTGACCCAGTGAGAGTTACAGTGACCCAGTGAGTATTACATTGACCCAGTGAGTTTTACATTGATCCACTGAGTGTTACAGTGACCCAGTGAGTGTTACAGTGACCCAGTGAGTGTTACAGTGACCCAGTGAGTGTTGTATCTATCCAGTGAGTGTTACATTGACCCAGTGAGTGTTAGTGACCCAGTGAGTGTTGCATTTATCAGTGAGTGTTACAGTGACCCAGTGAGTGTTACAGTGACCAAGTGAGTGTTACAGTGACCCAGTGAGTGTTACAGTGACCCAGTGAGTGTTACAGTGACCCAGTGAGTGCTACAGTGATCCAGTGAGTGTTACATTGACCCAGTGAGTGTTACAGTGACTCAGAGAGTGTTACAGTGACCCAGTGAGTGTTACAGTGACCCAGTGAATGTTACAGTGACCCAGTGAGTGTTACAGTGACCCTGTGAGTGTTACAGTGGCCCAGTGAGTGTTACAGTGACCAGTGAGTGATCCAGTGACCCAGTGAGTGTTAGAGTCCCAGTGAGAGTCACAGTGACCCAGTGAGTGTTGCATTCATCCAGTGAGTGTTGCATTTATCCAGTGAGTGTTACAGTGACCCAGTGAGTGTTAAATTTATCCAGTGAGTATCACATTGACCCAGTGAGTGTTACAGTTACCAGTGAGTGTTACAGTGACCTTGTGAGTGTTACAGTGACCAGTGAGTGTTACAGTGATCAGTGAGTGTTACAGTGACCCACTGAGTGTTACAGTGACCCAGTGAGTGTTAGTGTCCCAGTGAGTGTTACAGTGACCCAGTGAGTGTTACAGTGACCCAGTGAGTGTTGCATTTATCCAGTGAGTGTTGCATTTATCCAGTGAGTGTTACAGTGACCCAGTGAGTGTTAAATTTATCCAGTGAGTATCACATTGACCCAGTGAGTGTTACAGTGACCCAGTGAGTTTTACAGTGACCCAGTGTGTATTACATTAACCCAGTGAGTGTTACAGTGACCCAGTGAGTGTTACAGTGACCCAGTGAGTGTTACAGTGACCCAGTGAGTGTTGCATTGATCCAGTGAGTGTTACATTGACCCAGTGAGTATTACAGTGACCCAGTGAGTGTTACAGTGACCCAGTGAGTGTTACAGTGACCCAGTGAGTGTTGCATTGAACCAGTGTGTGTTACAGTGTCCCAGTGAGTGTTACAGTGACCTAGTGAGTGTTAGATTGACCCAGTGAGTGTTACAGTGATCCAGTGAGTGTTACAGTGACCCAGTGAGTGTTACAGTGACCCAGTGAGTGTTACATTGACCCAATGAGTGTTACAGTGACCCAGTGAGTGTTACAGTGACCCAGTGAGTGTTACAGTGACCCAGTGAGTGTTACCGTGACGCAGTGAGTGTTACAGTGACCCAGTGAGTGTTACAGTGACGGAGTGAGTGTTACAGTGACCCAGTGAGTGTTACAGTGACCCAGTGAGTGTTGCATTTATCCAATGAGTGTTACATTGACCCAGTGAGTGTTACAGTGACCCAGTGAGTGTTACAGTGACCCAGTGAGTTTTACAGTGACCCAGTGAGTGTTACCGTGAGCCAGTGAGTGTTACCGTGACGCAGTGAGTGTTACAGTGACCCAGTGAATGTTACAGTGACCCAGTGAGTGTTACAGTGACCCAGCGAGTATTACTTTGACCCAGTGAGTGTTACAGTGACCCAGTGAGTGTTACAGTGACCCAGTGAGTGTTTCAGTGATCCAGTGAATGTTACATTGACCCAGTGAGTGTTACAGTGACCCAGTGAGTATTACTTTGACCCAGTGAGTGTTACATTGACCCAGTGAGTGTTACACTGACCCATTGAGTGTTACAGTGACCCAGTGAGTGTTACATTGACGCAGTGAGTGTTACAGTGACCCAGTGAGTGTTACACTTACCCAGTGATTGTTGCATTTATCCAGTGAGTGTTACAGCGGCTAAGTGGAAGTTACAGTGACCCAGTGAGTGACTCAGTGAAAATTACAGTGATCCAGTGAGTACCCCAGTGATCCAGTGAGTTTTAAATGGGACATGGTTAAGCTACATTTTTATTTGTACATGTTGCCTGTGTGATGCCGGGAGTAAATGCAAAGTGAATCCTCGTTCCTGTTTGGATTTGGAATTTCTCCGAATATTTATTTCTAGGTACGCATTTTGATCATATATAGTTGGCAATGATAGAGTCACATGAACTGATCCCATTTGTCAGCAGCATATATTTAGATATGTTTATATACGATTGTGCATGTCGAGATGATAGATACACATGGGCACATAAATATTATATATTATCCATATATCCTTTATATAATATATATGCAGTTACATATGTATACACATATATGTTATTTATATGCATATAATATATATGATGCATGTTTTCTAAGATATATATAGATAGATATATACACATAAATATTATATATGTATAATATATATATTATGGATATATATGCGTTTGGACACATATTTGGAAGCTACACTTACCTCTGGTGGGTGAATTCGGATCAATTTGGAGGGACAGAACGTCACAGCTCACCCCCACTGAGCAGTTTGTTGAGCTGAAAGATTTAACCCAGTTGGAAGGGTCTTAAAAAGTGATTGGTTCCTACCATAGATTTACACAATGCAGCAAACACACACAGGACTCCATTGTACCATGTGTGTGAGCGATAGACACTCACCCTGGTTACAGATGATCACTTTGCTCCACTGACTGCACCCCACACATTGCCAGCCCTCCCCAAACGTGGTTCACTGTCGATCTCAGACAGAAAGACCAGGACGATCACACCTCCAATTCCGGGGCTGTGCTGTGTTAGGTGACCACATTGTCACTGTCCGAGGGCCCTTTAACTAACAGCTCAGCAAGCCCATTCTTCTTCCTAATCACTCTGCCTTTTGTCTTTGGACAATGGCTGAAGACTGGATCCAGTTACAACTGGACACACCAGGTCAGCAATATAAAACTGGGATCAGGGGTACTTAGCTCCATGGAACCAACATTACTGCCGGAGATGTGGTCAGTTTACCCAGCACAGACCTGGTCAGAACCACTGCACTAAACAACAGAAATCCACGCAGAGACTGGGTGCAAACAGTGAGGCAGTACGGAGACGGGGGAAAGGTCACATCACAGTGAAGGGCTGCAATGGAAGAAACAAGTGAGGGGATACAAGATTTGGTGCAGCATTGGGACAACGCTTAAGGAAAAATGTTGGGGTACAGTAAAGGGATAAATGTCAGGGCAGAGTGAAGGGTCAGGGTTAAGGTTCAGAGTGAAGGGTGGGAGAAAGGTGAGGGTGAAGGGTCAGGGTGAAGGGGTGGGTGAAATGTCAGGGTGAAGGGTCAGGGTGACGATGAGGGAGAAGGGTCAGGGTGAAGGGTCAGGGTGAAGGAGAGGGTGAATGGTCAGGGTGAAGGAGAGGGTGAAGGGTCAGGGTGAAGGAGAGGGTGAAGGGTCAGGGTGAAGGGTCAGGGTGAAGGGTCAGGGTGAAGGAGAGGGTGAAGGAGAGGGAGAAGGAGAGGGTGAAGGGTCAGGGTGAAGGGTCAGGGTGAAGGAGAGGGTGAAGGGTCAGGGTGAAGGGTCAGGGTGAAGAAGAGGGTGAAGTGTCAGGGTGAAGGGTCAGGGTTAAGGGGTGGGTGAAGGGTCAGGTTGAAAGGGTGGGTGAAAGGTCAGGTGAAGGGTCAGGGTGCTGGGTCAGGCTGAAGGGGTTGAAGGGTCAGGGTGAAGGGTCAGGGTGAAGGGGTGTGTGAAGGGTCAGGTTGAAGGGGTGGGTGAAAGGTCAGGTTGAAGGGGTGGGTGAAGGGTCAGGGTGAAGGGTCAGGGTGAAGGGTCAGGGTGAAGGTTCAGGTGAAAGGTCAGGGTGAAGGGTCAGGGTGAAGGGGTGGGTGAAGGGTCAGGGTGCAGTGTCAGGCTGAAGGGGTGGGTGAAAGGTCAGGGTGAAGGGGTGGGTGAAGGGTCAGGGTGAAGGGTCAGGGTGAAGGGTCAGGGTGAAGGATGTGTAGAATGGGGCTTCAAATTGGGGAAGTGTGTCCCTGTGGCCTCACCTCGATATTGCAGCTTCTGTGCTCTGTTGTTCGGACAATCCTTCCCCTGGAGGCTGAAGTTAATGTTGGTTCGGATACAGCGATTATTGAGAGGTTGCACAGGTCTGAAGTTATCACTCATGCTCAGGAATATCTGAGATGGCTGATTTTGACTCAGTAGTCTTAAAGAATGCATCTGAAACAAGAGTGAAACAGGTTAAAGATAGTTACAAATATTATCGCTGAAGATGCTGACCCTGGCTGTAAGGCTGTTTTACACACTGACTCTCACTGGGGTACGGGTTCCCACACACACTGACTCTCACTGGGGTACGGGTTCCACACACACTGACTCTCACTGGGGTACGGGTTCCACACACACTGACTCTCACTGGGGTACGGGTTCCACACACACTGACTCTCACTGGGGTACGGGTTCCACACACACTGACTCTCACTGGGGTATGGGTCCCACACACACTGACTCTCACTGGGGGACAGGTCCACACACAATGACTCTCACTGGGATACAGTTCCGCATAAACTGACTCTCACTGGGGTACGGGTTCCACACACACTGACTCTCAATGGGGTATGGGTCCCACACACACTGACGCTCACTGGGGTACAGTTCCACACACACTGACTCTCACTGGGGTACGGGTCCCACACACACTGACTCTCACTGGGGTACGGGTTCCACACGCACTGACTCTCACTGGGGTACGGGTCCAACACACACTGACTCTCACTGGGGTACAGTTCCACACACACTGACTCTCACTGGGGTACAGTTCCACACACACTGACTCTCACTGGGGTATGGGTCCCACACACACTGACTCTCACTGGGGTATGGGTCCCACACACACTGACTCTCACTGGGGTACAGTTCCACACACACTGACTCTCATTGGGTTACAGTTCCACACACACTGACTCTCACTGGGATACAGTTCCACACACACTGACTCTCACTGGGGTACGGGTCCCACACACACTGACTCTCACTGGGATACAGTTCCACACACACTGACTCTCACTGGGGTACAGGTCCCACACACACTGACTCTCACTGGGGGACAGTTCCACACACACTGACTCTCACTGGGGTACGGGTCCCACACACACTGACTCTCACTGGGATACAGTTCCGCACACACTGACTCTCACTGGGGTACAGTTCCACACACCATGACTCTCACTGGGATAGAGTTCCTCACACACTGACTCTCACTGGGGTACAGTTCCACACACACTGACTCTCACTGGGGTACAGTACCACACACACTGACTCTCACTGGGGTACAGTTCCACACACACTGACTCTCACTGGGGTACAGTTCCACATACACTGACTCTCACTGGGGTACGGGTTCCACACACACTGACTCTCACTGGGGTATGGGTCCCACACACACTGACTCTCACTGGGGGACAGGTCCACACACAATGACTCTCACTGGGATACAGTTCCGCATAAACTGACTCTCACTGGGGTACGGGTTCCACACACACTGACTCTCACTGGGGTATGGGTCCCACACACACTGACGCTCACTGGGGTACAGTTCCACACACACTGACTCTCACTGGGGTACGGGTCCCACACACACTGACTCTCACTGGGGTACGGGTTCCACACGCACTGACTCTCACTGGGGTACGGGTCCCACACACACTGACTCTCACTGGGGTACAGTTCCACACACACTGACTCTCACTGGGATACAGTTCCACACACACTGACTCTCACTGGGGTACGGGTCCCACACACACTGACTCTCACTGGGGTACGGGTTCCACACGCACTGACTCTCACTGGGGTACGGGTCCCACACACACTGACTCTCACTGGGGTACAGTTCCACACACACTGACTCTCACTGGGGTACAGTTCCACACACACTGACTCTCACTGGGATACAGTTCCACACACACTGACTCTCACTGGGATACAGTTCCACACACACTGACTCTCACTGGGGTACAGTTCCACACACACTGACTCTCATTGGGTTACAGTTCCACACACACTGACTCTCACTGGGATACAGTTCCACACACACTGACTCTCACTGGGATACAGTTCCACACACACTGACTCTCACTGGGATACAGTTCCACACACACTGACTCTCACTGGGGTACGGGTTCCACACAGACTGACTCTCACTGGGGTACGGTTTCCACACACACTGACTCTCACTGGGATACAGTTCCCCACACACTGACTCTCACTGGGATACAGTTCCACAGACACTGACTCTCACTGGGGTACAGTTCCACACACACTGCCTCTCACTGGGATACAGTTCCACACACACTGACTCTCACTGGGATACAGTTCCACACACACTGACTCTCACTGGGGTACGGGTTCCACACAGACTGACTCTCACTGGGGTACGGTTTCCACACACACTGACTCTCACTGGGATACAGTTCCACACACACTGACTCTCACTGGGATACAGTTCCACACACACTGACTCTCACTCGGATACAGTTCCCCACACACTGACTCTCACTGGGATACAGTTCCCCACACACTGACTATCACTGGAATATAGTTCCACACACATTGACTCTCACTGGGGTACGGGTTCCACACACACTGACTCTCACTGGGGTACGGGTCCCACACACACTGACTCTCACTGGGGTACGGGTCCCACACCCACTGACTATCACTGGAATATAGTCCCACACACACCGACTCTCACTGGGGTACGGGTTCCACACACACTGACTCTCACTGGGTACGGGTTCCACACACACTGACTCTCACTGGGGTACGGGTTCCACACACACTGACTCTCACTGGGATACAGTTCCACACACACTGCCTCTCACTGGGATACAGTTCCACACACACTGACTCTCACTGGGGTACAGGTTCCACACTCACTGACTCTCACTGGGATACAGTTCCACACATACTGACTCTCACTGGGGTACGGGTCCCACACCCACTGACTATCACTGGAATATAGTTCCACACACATTGACTCTCACTGGGGTACGGGTTCCACACACACTGACTCTCACTGGGGTACGGGTTCCACACACACTGACTCTCACTGGGGTACGGGTCCCACACACACTGACTCTCACTGGGGTACGGGTCCCACACCCACTGACTATCACTGGAATATAGTTCCACACACACTGACTCTCACTGGGGTACGGGTCCCACACCCACTGACTATCACTGGAATATAGTTCCACACACATTGACTCTCACTGGGGTACGGGTCCCACACACACTAACTCTCACTGGGTAATGGAATGTAGCCACTTAAATTGGCGAAGACCCGATTCAAACTGGCGAACGGCAAAGGCTGATGGGAAAGTCAGCCAACACAGACAGAAACCAGCAGCTGCAGGTTTGCTGTGTATTTACCTCTGCAAAATCCCAGACAGCATCGATACCAGCGACCATCAGCATAATAATGTAGCAGCCATCTACATACTGATGAGCAATCCCCGGGAACAATAAGTAACATTTTGGACACACAAAGCAAAGCCAGACTCCGCGGCGCCAGCAGGAGCCAACACAAAGGAGGTGAACGAACACCTCAAGACCGCCCATCGATCAGGGAACCGCTCCAGTATTGGAGAAATCGAACCAAGCGATTGGGACAAAGTCCAATCACTTGGGACCAGGTACAGGGTCCGCCCCGAAAGGCGGGAAGCCCCTGGGGACTAGAAGAATTGAGCCCCAAGTTCAAATCGCTTTCTTCTTCAGTCGTCACCTCTCTTCACCGCTCTCTTCTTCCTGCCCGGGTCACCCAGCAACAACGAATCGACAGGGACCGTGACCGGCGCAGTGACTCCAGTGATCATCGAAGCCACTAAGTCTTAATTCAACGCTCGCTACGAGATAGGCGCTCCTTACCAATCCGTACCAACTTCGAATCCCGCAGACTCAGAACCCGAACGAAAGGCCATTTGTTCCCCTGACCTGGTGGGCCAGTCCGAAGCTAAGTATAGGCCTGTTAGTTATAGAAGTAGCTTAGACGTAGAATTTGTGCATGAGTAGCGATTACTGTGTAGAATAAATGTGCTTTGATTTAAATCTTACTAATCGGTGTATTGAGTTATTGATCATTACTCGGACTTGAACCTCGTGGCGGTATCATAAAGATACCTGGCGACTCGAGAGCAAAGGTTATAAAACAGAGCAATTGAACTAAGGCAAATTTAGCAACAGGGTTCCACACACACTGACTCTCACTGGGGTACGGGTCCCACACACACTGACTCTCACTGGGGTACGGGTCCCACACACACTGACTCTCACTGGGGTACGGGTCCCACACACACTGACTCTCACTGGGGTACGGGTCCCACACACACTGACTCTCTCTGGGGCACGGGTCCCACACACACTGACTCTCACTGGGGTACAGTCCCACACACACTGACTCTCACTGGGGTACGGGTCCCACACACACTGACTCTCACTGGGGTACGGGTCCCACACACACTGACTCTCAGAAGGAGGCCATTTGGCCCATCGGGTCTGCACCGGCCCTTGGAAATAGTGCCCTACTTAAGCCCACACCTCCACCCTGACACATTTTGGACTGTGGGAGGAAGCCGGAGCACCCGGAGGAAACCCACGCACACACGGGGAGGATGTGCAGACTCCGCACAGACAGTGACCCAAGCCGGGAATCGAACCTGGGACCCTGGAGCTGTGAAGCCACTGTGCTATCCACTGTGCTACCATGCTGTAAATGTCTTAAAACGTGAAACCTTATCCTTTCAGAAATTAACTGGAAGTTTGAATTTATTTTTAAAAGTTACTGGTCTCTATGACAATCACACCAGCTGATTTTAATCACTCCACCATATCGGTGCTGGAAGTTCTGAAGACGGATCACATTTGACTCGAAATGTTAACTCTCTTTTTCTCTCCACAGGGGCTGCCAGATCTGCTGAGCTTTTGCAGCATTTTCTGCTTTTATTTCAGCTGTGTCTCAGTTTTTTGCTCTCTCACCTCTGATTCGCAATTAAGGGGCAATTTAGCGTGGCCAATCCACCTACCCTGCACATCTTTGGGTTGTGGGGGTGAAACCCACGCAGACACGGGGAGAATGTGCAAACTCCACACGGACAGTGACCCGGAGCCGGGATCGAACCCGGGACCTCGGCGCCGTGAGGCAGCAGTGCTAACCGCTGCGACACCGAGCTGCCCCAGATTCACAAAGTTGTGAATAGAAGCCCCACTTCTCTGATTCTCTGATTCTCCAGGACTTGAGCACAGAAATCAAGGCTGACACTCGAGCACGGTACGAGGATGTCCCACATTTCAGGGGTACCATCTTTTGGATGAGACATTAAACTGAGGCCCTGTCCCGAGGGGCAAAGGATCCCATGGGACTATTCTGATTAGGACCAAGGTTGTTATCCCGAGTGTTCTGTCCAATGTTCATCCCTGAATCGAGGCTTCCCCCTGCCAGTGACCCTGAAGGTGACTGCAGCACTCAATGTCTTTGCCTATGGGTCTTTCCAGGGAGAAACTGGGGACCTGTGCGGCATTACTCAGTCGCCAACCCATCGTTGTGTTCAGGAGGAGACCAGTGCCCTTTACAGGAGGGCCAATAATTCTATAAAGTCTGCTCTGGACGAGGGTAACCAGGCTCAGAGACAGGCTTCACAGCTATCCCAGGGTTCCCGATAGAGCAAGGGCCATCAGACTGCACCCACGTGGCCAAACCAGCCATGAGGGGTTGGTTTAGCACAGTGGGCTAAATCGCTGGCTTGTGATGCAGAACAATGCCAGCAGCGCGGGTTCAATTCCTGTACCGGCCTCCTCGAACAGGCGCCGGAATGTGGCGACTAGGGGCTTTTCACAGTAACTTCATTGAAGCCTACTCGTGACAATAAGCGATTATTATTATGATGTGGGCTTCCTGGCAGGAGCCCTTGATGTTCATCAAACTCAAGGGCTTCCATTCTGTCAACGTGCGGTTGGTGTGCCTCATGGAAAGCCAATCCTGCACGTGTGCGCTCAGTTTCCTGGCCGTTGCTGTGACTCAAAGAACAAAGAACAAAGAAAAGTACAGCACAGGAACAGGCCCTTCGGCCCTCCAAGCCCGTGCCGACCATGCTGCCCGTCTAAACTACAATCTTCTACACTTCGTGGGTCCATATCCCTCTGTTCCCATCCTATTCATGTATTTGTCAAGATGCCCCTTAAATGTCCCTATCGTCCCTGCTTCCACCACCTCCTCCGGCAGCGAGTTCCAGGCACCCACTACCCTCTGCGTAAAAAACTTGCCTCGTACATCTACTCTAAACCTTGCCCCTCTCACCTTAAACCTATGCCCCCTAGTAATTGACCCCTCTACCCTGGGGAAAAGCCTCTGACTATCCACTCTGTCTATGCCCCTCATAATTTTGTAGACCTCTATCAGGTCGCCCCTCAACCTCCTTCGTTCCAGTGAGAACAACCCGAGTTTATTCAACCGCTCCTCATTGCTAACTCCTACATCCTCAGTCACTCCCAGGTGCCTGGGATCTTCAAGGGGTCAGGAAGTCTGCAGAGTCGGTTGCTGGGGGATATGGGCTACCCACTTAAACACTGGCTCTTCACTCCGGTGCATCGTCCTTACGCTTCAGCCGAGGAAAAGTATAATGCTGCTCAGGGCACCACCCGCTCCCTCATAGAGCAGACTGTCGGATTGCTGCGGATGCAATTCGATGCCTGGACCTGTCCGGTGGCTCTCTGCAATATGCACCCGAGAGAGTTTGTCCCATGATCACAGTTTGCTGTGCCCTTCACAATCTGGCTTTGCGGAGAGGTGAGGCTCTGTCAGTGGGTGAGCTGGAGGGAGAGGAGAGGAATCTTCCCCAAAAGATGATGAGAAGCTACAGGATGCCCAGGGGGCTGCTAAGAGACGACATTAGCTCCATGATGTCATGGAGGAGGGGAGATGTGTCCATGATACCCTAATAGCGAATGGTTCCTGGAGCAGTAAAACTCAGTCAGATCATCAGGAGACATCTCCTCTAGCCGCCAAGCCATTTTGTGACATCTGAGGGAATAGCTGAAGCATCGCTGAGGGGACGGGTCCAGCGTTCAAACTTGAACCGCAAGAGATGACAACTCACTAGGACCAGGCTGCGGTCATTGTTGTCCTGGTAACGCACTCACTCTGTCAGCTTAAAGTCCAGTGAGGAAGAAGAGAGATGTGAGTTGAGGCTGGATATTTCCCGTGCCATGTGAAGGTGCAAACATTATCACAAAGGAAGTATGGAGCAGTGTAGGACTCACATCCCAAAGTGCACATCATGGTTCGCGATACTATCAGCTAGGAAATCCAGATAGAGAGTCACATATCTGATGAGCCCTCATTAGCCATTGCTGTCCGCTGGGGGCTAAGGATTGAGATCACCCATCATACTCTCTGAATAAAGAATTACACACATCTCCTTGACAACACACAAGGTTCCGGTACCCAGTGACATTGAGGTTGGCATCACAGGAATGTTAATTTTAAAAGGAGGCACTCTGAGTGTGGGAACTGTTGAACCTCGGAATGAGTGGATTGTAAAGATTGTAAATGCTTTAATTTGACCATTACATCCACACTCGGTTGGAATGGTTTCCAAAATGTGCAATTTATTCAGGGTGAAAGGGCACCCGTTTCCCTGAGGTGACACTAAAACATTTTAACTTTCCGAACCTACCACTACACCATGGTGGAGCCCCGACATCCGCAGCAGGGACAGAGGCAGCCTGCTGACCGCCACGTCCTGATGCCTGTGATGAATTTGGCCGACGCCCTCTGGAGGCTCGAGCCGGGGAGTGCCCCGGCTTCATAAGGGCCTCCTGCTCAGGGCAGAAGCACCCTTGATGGCTTGCGCTGCTGGATACGGTGCCCATCCTCCTTGTGGGTGCCAGAGCGCGCTGACATGACTCCTAGAGGGGTGGGAGCACCTGGAGGGAGGTCAATAGGCCTGGTTCACAATGTGGCCTATATCCCCATGGTGCTCACCAGAATGTTGTGGCCATGGAGTGCAGGGCCGGCTGCAAATCCAGCAGCACCTGCTGGGCCAAGGTCTCCATGGTGGCTTCCAGCATTCCCATGGTGGCATTGAGATTCTCGCATGTCGGAGTCACAACATCAGACAGAATGCACATGGGCTCCTCCATTGCGCCCTCCACTCTGATGAGTGATGACGTTCTGTCCAATGTTCCACTGCCTCCCTTTGCATCTCCACCAGTGAGCTGGCAGCCACTTCAGAGGCTCATCATCTGGCTGGGACTGAGCAGGTGGCTGGTCTCCATCAGCCTCTGAGTGCCGGAGACCTGGGCTGTCCCTGCCTCCCACTGCCGCAGGGACGTGTCTGTGAGGTCTTCTCCAGAAAGTGACCACGAGTATAACCTTGAGCAGCACCTCGCCGAGGTATGTGTCTCTGTGTTGGTGGAGGCTGCTGGTGAGCGCCCCGATGGTTCTTCCTGAGTCTCTCATCCTCAGACGTATCACATGGTTTTTCGTAGCCATGTGACTCTGCCTCGAGGCACTCTGACCATTTCTGACCAGCCTCTGACAGACACAGACACTGATGAAGACTGTTATCCTCGTACATCAAACATTGAGGTCTGTTACATATCTTCACCGCTCTTTGTTTCTGAGGTTCATGTCATCCATAAAGTTTGAAATGATTTCCTGTACACACAAGGCTCGATCATTAATATATATCAGAAAGTACAATAACCCCTGGGGCACACCTCGATATACTCCCTCCAGTCTGAAAAACAACTCCATCGTGACCCTCTATTTTCTGTGCAATAGCCACTTTCATCTTAACACAGCCACTCTCTCTTTAATCCCAGGGAGGTCAATTGTACAATATGACTTTTCGGTAACACTTTATCAAACACTTATTGAAAGTCCACATATGCAACATCAACCGCGTTACCCTCATCAACCTTCTCCCTTACTTTGGCACAGAAAGGTAGTTAAGATATTGTAATATTCGAAGGAAGCTTAGAAAACTCACATTAATCCGCCTGTATCATTCTATTTCAAATGTTTATTCAACTGCATTGGAGAATCAGTGTGGTAAGAAATTACATTAGATTACAAAGATGTTCTGCTTGGATTGACTCCAGGTAAATATAACTCGTTTGTTTATCAGTCATTCACCTTGCCTCAACTGAACCAACAGAAATCCTTCACAGCAGTTATTACTCTGCAAATTCTCACTGCTGTCTACACATTCAATTTGCCGGATAGAGGCAAAATAACCACAACTTACATTGACACAACATCAATACTGTGGGAAAAATCCCCAGGAGCGACACAGAAAGGCCTCAGACAAAAATAAACATTGAGCTAAGACGGAGACATTAGGGAAGGTCAGAAAATGGGTTTTAAAGAGGATGGGGAAGGAGGAGGGGGGGTTGGGGGGTGGGGGTGGGGGGGGGGGGGGGGTTGGAGAGCTGCAATCTATTCAGTTTATTTAACATGCGAGTGCTTGGGATTTGGTCCGTTGGGATTGTGTACAATGAGGCGGAATGTGATGAAGTTTTGTCCGTTGTGATCTGATGTCTGGTAGTTGGGAAGATAATGGAAAAAGTCCTGAAGGATCGGATTTATGACCATTTGGAAAGATGCAGCTTAATCCGGGATAGTCAACATGGATTCGTGAAGGGTAAGTCTTGCCTCACAAATTTGAGGAGGATGGCAGATGAAGGTAGAGCAGTTGATGTCGTATACATGGATTTTAGTAAGGCGTTTGATAAGGTTCCCCATGGTCGGCTCATGAAGAAAGTAAGGAGGTGTGGGATAGAGGGAAATTTGGCCGATTGGATAAGTAACTGGCTATCACATAGAGGGTGGTGGTGGATGGAAAATGTTCAGACTGGAGACCAGTTACCAGCGGTGTACCACCGGGATCAGGGCTGGGTCCTCTGCTATTTGTGATTTTTATCAATGACTTGGAGGAGGGGACTGAAGGGTGGGTCTGTAAATTTGCTGATGACACCAAGATTGGTGGAGCAGTGGATGAGGTGGAGGGCTGTTGTAGGCTGGAAAGAGACATTGATAGGATGCAGAGCTGGGCCGAAAAATGGCAGATGGAGTTTATCCCTGATAAGTGCGATAAAATTTGAATGCAGATTACAGGGTCAACGGCAGGGTTCTGAAGAATGTGGAGGAGCAGAGAGAGCTTGGGGTTCATGTCCACAGATCGCTGAAGGTTGCCACTCAAGTGGATAGAGCCGTGAAGAAGGCCGATAGTGTGTTAGCGTTTATTAACAGGGGGCTTGAGTTTAAGAGCAGCGGGGTTAAGCTGCAACTATACATAACCTTGGTGAGACCACATTTGGAGTATTGTGTGCAGTTCTGGTCACCGCATTATAGGAAGGATGTGGAAGCATTGGAAAGGGTGCAAAGGAGATTTACCAGGATGCTGCCTGGTTTGCAGGATAGCTCTTATGAGGAAAGGTTAAGGGAGCTAGGGCTTTTCTCACTGGAGCGTAGGCGGATGAGAGGCGACTTAATAGAGGTTTATAAGATGATGAGGGGGATAGATAGAGTGGACGTTCAGAGACTATTTCCTCGGGTGGATGTAGCTGTTACAAGGGGGCATAACTATAAGGTTCAGGGTGGGAGATATAGGAGGGATGCCCGAGGTAGGTTCTTTACTCAGAGAGTGGTTAGGGTGTGGAATGGACTGCCTGCTGTGATAGTGGAGTCGGACACTTTAGGAACTTTCAAGTGGTTATTGGATAGGCACATGGAGCACACCAGAATGACAGGGAGTGGGATAGCTTGATCTTGGTTCTGGACAAAGCTCGGCACAACATCGAGGGCCGAAGGGCCTGTTCTGTGCTGTACTGATCTATGTTCTATGTATCGGGAGGGTTTAGGGAGGAATTGTGTTCGCTGCAGTTTGGTTTGGACGGCCCTCAATGCTTTGATGCGGTTTGAATTGAGTTTGTGTTTCGTAGATAGTGGCTGTTCACAGGCAAGTTAAGAATTCAACATGAAAATCCTTTTAATATTTGCGGTGATGATACACAGAAGTGACTATGTGGTACATGGTGTGTCACAGTGATGTTCACAGAGTGTAACAGACAGTTCTGGCATTGCTAAAACAGAATAAAAATACTACATGATTTATCAGATACTACAAGCTCTCCTTATATTGAACCAAAATTGGGACATAGTCTCGACAAAAATAGATTTCATGAGCCAGAACGCTCAGGAATCCTGGGCTTTGGAGGATGGAAGTTGAACTTTCAAGTGGTTTTGTGAAAGGGAAATCATGTTTAACCAGTTCTTTGAAGGAGTCACATGTGCTGTGGATAAAGGGGAACCGGTGGATGTGCTGTACTTTGATTTCCAGAAGACATTTGATAAAGTGGCTCACCAAAGGTTACTGGAGAAAAGAAAGCTCAGGGTGCAGGGGGTAACATCTTGGCATGGATAGTGATTGGCTGGCTAACAGGAAGCAGAGAGTAGGCATAAATGAGTCTTTTTCAGGTTGGAAGGATGTAACAAGTGGTGTGTCACAGGGATCAGTGCTGGAACCACAACTATTTATAATTTATAGAAATTACATGGATGTAAGCAATGAAGGCATTTTTGCTAACACAGTGAGAGAGGGGCAACGGGGTCACTCACAGTGAGGGAGGGGCAACGGGGTCACTCACAGTGAGGGAGGGGCAACGGGGTCACTCACAGTGAGGGAGGGGCAACGGGGTCACTCACAGCGAGGGAGGGGCAACGGGGTCACTCACAGTGAGGGAGGGGCAACGGGGTCACTCACAGTGAGAGAGGGGCAACGGGGTCACTCACAGTGAGGGAGGGGCAACGGGGTCACTCACAGTGAGGGAGGGGCAAAGGGGTCACTCACAGTGAGGGAGGGGCAACGGGGTCACTCACAGTGAGGGAGGGGCAAAGGGGTCACTCACAGTGAGGGAGGGGCAACGGGGTCACTCACAGTGAGGGAGGGGCAATGGGGTCACTCACAGTGAGGGAGGGGCAACGGGGTCACTCACAGCGAGAGAGGGGCAACGGGGTCACTCACAGTGAGAGAGGGGCAACGGGGTCACTCACAGTGAGGGAGGGGCAACGGGGTCACTCACAGTGAGGGAGGGGCAAAGGGGTCACTCACAGTGAGGGAGGGGCAACGGGGTCACTCACAGTGAGGGAGGGGCAAAGGGGTCACTCACAGTGAGGGAGGGGCAACGGGGTCACTCACAGTGAGGGAGGGGCAACGGGGTCACTCACAGTGAGGGAGGGGCAACGGGGTCACTCACAGCGAGAGAGGGGCAACGGGGTCACTCACAGTGAGGGAGGGGCAACGGGGTCACTCACAGTGAGGGAGGGGCAATGGGGTCACTCACAGCGAGGGAGGGGCAACGGGGTCACTCACAGTGAGGGAGGGGCAACGGGGTCACTCAGTGAGAGAGGGGCAACGGGGTCACTCACAGTGAGGGAGGGGCAACGGGGTCACTCACAGCGAGGGAGGGGCAACGGGGTCACTCACAGTGAGGGAGTGCCAATTTGCTGGACTGATGAAGCCAGCATTGTACTTCCTGCTTTTCCGGGAGAGCGGTTCAGTGGCAGTGAGAAAGAGGACAGTCGGGCCATCTGTGATTGTATTTCCTCGGTCTGTCGAGCGGATCCTGGGCTCCAAGCTCGTTGCCACTGGACCCAGACTTTTCTCTGTTGAGCCCATGTGGTAGCTGGTGTGCAGCAGAGGCGCTACATTAAAATATCTCACACAGCCACTTTCAATCCCTTACAATCAATTTGGAGTTTGGAACCTTGGCGCCTGTCCTTCCTCTCTTCTTCTTAAACCATCCTCCACTCCGAGGGACTGCTTCAGACGGTGGGCACTTGTGGGAAATTCCGTTGCAGGAAGAAAGGGGAGTGGGACTGACTGAATTACACCACAGAGGGCCAACATGGACTCGATGGGCTGAATGGACTGCTCTTTGCCAGCAATTACTCCATGACTCTCGATTTCCCCAACCCTCAACCCCCAAGATCATTTGATCACTCGAAGCCTTTCCCCTCAATCTCTCTTTGCAGCAAAACCCAATCCTGCTCTTTGACCTCGTTCCTTCTGATTTAAACAGTGACCTCCTGAATCTTCCTCATTTGCAGGTTACAAGCTTCGATCGAATGCTGCAAACAAGCTCTTCCGAATGATCTACAAGTGTCGTTTCTGCACTTTATACTTGCTGACTCTGATTAGATATCGGAATTGTTTTTGAATCTTTCTGGCCAGGAGCTGGGTTTGAACATCGACTTAAATCATAAAGTCAGCCAGGAAGGAAATGAGGAGGTGTTTTTATATTCAGTGAGTGCTGGAAAGCACTGCCTGACAGGATGGAGAAAACAGATTTAATTGTAACTTTCAAAAGAAAATTGAAGAAATATTCGAACAGGAGAAAACTGAGGGCTCCAGGGAAAGTTAGAGTGAAGGCAAAGAGAGGGGGGGAGATGAGGGGAAACGGAAAGGGCGGGAGAGAGAGGGGGAGAGATGGGTAGAAGGGAAAAGAGAGGGAGAGGGGGTCATGAGGGCACGGATATAATTGTGGTGACCTAGCTGTTTTTTTCCTGTTCATCTATTGCGTATCCATCAGGGATTTGGAGACTGTCATTTTGGATAGAGGAGTCTGCCTGAAGACTGACTCGATTGTTTAATGGATTGACCATCAGCTGTGATTACAATATGTGGATATAAATAATCTACCCAGCTTGCAATATCCTAACGCTGACCTTACACTGAAATCCGGACAAACTATTTCACAACAAAAATCGAGAAAGGAAATTCTATACCTGTCAGCTTGGAATCGGAATGGGTTTTGTGTTTGAGAAAGGTTCTAATTTCCAGGATAATTGGCTGGGGTAACATCATGGAAAGCAAAACGAAATCTGTAACTTATCAGTATCAAACCAGTTATTACAAAAAATAGCTGAATTAACATATTCAAAAGGGGCTTTGCTCGAAGACAGCCTTAGTCTCTGAGTTTATATTGTTTACACCTGATGTGTCTCTCTGTTGATCCACTAGATGTCACCTGATGTAAAAGGGCTTGAATCTTAATAGAGTCATAGATACATAGATGCGTAGAAGATGGAACAGGAGGAGGCCTTTTGGCCCTTCGAGCCTGCTCCGCCATTCATCACGATCATGGCTGATCATCCAACTCAATAGCCTAATCCTGCTTTCTCCCCATAGCCTTTGATCCCATTCTCCCCAAGTGCTATATCCAGCCGCCTCTTGAATATATTCAATGTTTTAGCATCAACTACTTCCTGTGGTAATGAATTCCACAGGCTCACCACTCTTTGTGCGAAGAAGTGTCTCCTTATCTCTGTCTGAAATGGTTTGCCTCAGAATGTGACCCCTGGTTCTGGACACACCATCATTGGTAACATCTTCCCTGCATCTACCCTGTCTAGTCCTGTTAGAATTTTATAAGTCTCTATGAGATCCCCCCTCATTCTTCTGAACTCCAGCGAGAACAATCCCAACCCAGTCAATCTCTCCTCATATGACAGTCTCGCCATCCCTGGAATCAGTCTGGTAAACCTTTGCTGCACTCCCTCGAGAGCAAGAACATCCTTCCTCAGAGAAGGAGACCAAAACTTCACACAATACTCCAAGTGTGGCCTCACCAAGGGCCAGTATAATTGCAGCAACACATCTTTGCTTCTATACTCGAAACCTCTCGCAATGAAGGCCAACATACCATTAGCCTTCTTTACCGCCTGCTGCACCTGCATGCTTACCTTCAGCGAATGGTGCACAAGGACACCCAGGTCCCGCTGCACATTCCCCTCTCCCAATTTACACCCATTCAGGTAGTAATCTGCCTTCCTGTTTTTGCTTCCAAAGTGAATAACCTCACACTTATCCAAATTATACTGCATCTGCCTGCATCTGCCATTGATTTGCCCACTTGCCCAACCTGCCCAGATCTTGCTGTAGGATCTCTGCATCCTCGTCACAATTCACCCTCCCACCGAATTTGGTATCATCTGCAAACTTTGAGATGTTACATTTTGTTCCCTCATCCAAATCATTAATATATATTGTGAATAGCTGGGGTCCCAGAACCAATCCCTTTGTTACCCCCCTAATTACTGCCTGCCAATTTGAAAGGGACCCATTAATCCCTCCTCTTTGTTTCCTCTCTGCCAATCAGTTTTCTATCCACCTCAATACATTTTCCCCAATCCCATGCGCTTTAATGTTGCACAATAATCTCTTATGCCGGACTTTGTCAAATGCCTTCTGAAAGTCCAAATATACCACATTGACTGGCTCCCCCTTGTCGACTGTACTGGTTACATCTTCAAAGAATTCCAACCGATTTGTAAAGCATGATTTTCCCTTCATAAATCCATGCTGACTCTGACTGATCCTGCCACTGCTTTCTAAATGTTCCGTTATAAAGTCTTTGATAATGGATTCAAGCATTTTCCCCAATACCGATGTTAGGCTTACTGGTCTATAATTTCCTGCTTTCTCTGTACCACCCTTTTTGAATGTCGGAGTGACGTGAGCTACCCTCCAATCTGCAGGGACAGTTCCAGAGTGTATAGAATCCCGGAAGATGACCACCAATACATCCACTATTTCCAGAGCCACCTCCTTAAGCTCTCTGGGTGCAGATTCTCAGGCCCTCGGGATTTATCCGCCTTCAATCCCATCAATTTTCCCCGCATCATTTCTCTACTAATGTTGATCTCACTCAGTTCTTCCCTCGCACTAAACCTTTCATTCTCCAACATTTCTGGGATCTGATTTGTGTCCTCTTTTGTGAAGACAGAACCAAAGTATGTATTCAATTGCTCAGCCATTTCTTTGTCGATTATTATGCATTCCCCTGTTTCTGTCTGTCGGGGCCTACATTTCTCTTTACCAATCTCTTTCTCTTCACATATCTGTAGAAACTCTTAGTGTCAGTCTTTATGTTCCCTGCAAGCTTCCTTTCGTACTGTACGTTCCCCTTCTTAATCAATCCCTTCGTCCTTCTTTGCTGAATTCTAAACTGCTCCCAATCCTCAGACCTATTGCTTTTCTTGGCCAATCTATGTGCTTCTTCCTTGGATCGGATACTATTTCTAATTTCCTTTGTGGGCCATGGATTGGCCCTCTTACCCCCTTTGCTTTTGTGCCAGACAGGAATGAACAGTTGCTGTAGTTCCTCCATGCGTTCCTTGAATGTTTGCCATTGTCTATCCACTGTCATCCCTTTAAGTAACTCTCCCCAATCTATCAAGGCCAACTCACGCCTCATATCCTCACAGTTCCTTTTCGGTCAGGTTAGTCAGGTTATTCAAGATTGAGGAGTGGAAACCTGGAACCCTCTGTACCAAACACTGTAATATACTCCCCCCAAACACTGTAATATCCACCCCCCCAAACACTGTAATATACTCCCCCCCAAACACTGTGATACACATTACACTGTATTACACTGTAATATACTCCCCCAAACACTGTAATACACATTACACTGTAATATCCACCCCCCAAACACTGTAATATACACCCCCCCAAACACTAATACACATTACACTGTATTACACTGTAATATACACCCCCCAAACACTGTGATACACATTACACTGTATTACACTGTAATATACTCCCCCAAACACTGTAATACACATTACACTGTAATATCCACCCCCCAAACACTGTAATATACACCCCCCCAAACACTAATACACATTACACTGTATTACACTGTAATATACACCCCCCAAACACTAATACACATTACACTGTATTACACTGTAATATACACCCCCCCAAACACTAATACACATTACACTGTATTACACTGTAATATCCACCCCCCCAAACACTGTAATATACTCCCCCCAAACACTGTGATACACATTACACTGTATTACACTGTAATATACTCCCCCAAACACTGTAATACACATTACACTGTAATATACTCCCCCCAAACACTGTAATATCCACCCCCCCAAACACTGTAATATACTCCCCCCCAAACACTGTGATACACATTACACTGTATTACACTGTAATATACACCCCCCAAACACTGTAATACACATTACACTGTATTACACTGTAATATCCACCCCCCCCAAACACTGTAATATACACCCCCCCAAACACTAATACACATTACACTGTATTACACTGTAATATACACCCCCCAAACACTAATACACATTACACTGTATTACACTGTAATATACACCCCCCCAAATACTGTAATACACATTACACTGTATTACACTGTAATATACACCCCCCAAACATTGTAATATACATTACACTGTAATATCCACCCCCCAAACACTGTAATATACACCCCCCAAACACTAATACACATTACACTGTATTACCCTGTAATATACACCCCCCAAACACTGTAATACACATTACACTGTATTACACTGTAATATACACCCCCCCAAACACTGTGATACACATTACACTGTATTACACTGTAATATACACCCCCCCAAACACTGTAATACACATTACACTGTAATATACTCCCCCCAAACACTGTAATACACATTACACTGTATTACACTGTAATATCCACCCCCCCAAACACTGTAATATACACCCCCCAAACACTAATACACATTACACTGTATTACACTGTAATATACGCCCCCCAAACACTGTAATACACATTACACTGTATTACACTGTAATATACACCCCCCAAACACTGTAATATACTCCCCCCCAAACACTGTAATACACATTACACTGTATTACACTGTAATATACACTCCCCAAACACTAATACACATTACACTGTATTACACTGTAATATACTCCCCCCCAAATACTGTAATACACATTACACTGTATTACACTGTAATATCCACCCCCCAAACACTGTAATATACTCCCCCCCAAACACTGTGATACACATTACACTGTATTACACTGTAATATACTCCTCCCAAACACTGTAATACACATTACACTGTATTACACTGTAATATCCACCCCCAAACACTGTAATATACACCCCCAAAAAACTGTGATACACATTACACTGTATTACACTGTAATATACTCCCCCCAAACACTGTAATACACATTACACTGTATTACACTGTAATATCCACCCCCCAAACACTGTAATATACTCCCCCCCAAACACTGTGATACACATTACACTGTATTACACTGTAATATACTCCCCCCAAACACTGTAATACACATTACACTGTATTACACTGTAATATCCACCCCCCAAACACTGTAATATACACCCCCCAAAAAACTGTGATACACATTACACTGTATTACACTGTAATATACTCCCCCCAAACACTGTAATACACATTACACTGTATTACACTGTAATATCCACCCCCAAACACTGTAATATACACCCCCCCAAACACTGTGATACACATTACACTGTATTACACTGTAATATACACCCCCCAAACATTGTAATACACATTACACTGTATTCCACTGTAATATCCACCCCCCCAAACACTGTAATATACACCCCCCAACACTAATACACATTACACTGTATTACACTGTAATATACACCCCCCAAACACTGTACTACACATTACACTGTATTACACTGTAATATTCTCCCCCAAACACTGTAATACACATTACACTGTATTACACTGTAATATTCTCCCCCCAAACACTGTGATAAACATTACACTGTATTACACTGTAATATACACCCCCCAAACATTGTAATACACATTACACTGTATTCCACTGTAATATCCACCCCCCAAACACTGTAATATACACCCCCCCAACACTAATACACATTACACTGTATTACACTGTAATATACACTACACCCCCCCAAACATTGTAATATCCACCCCCCCAAACACTGTAATATACACCCCCCCAAACACTGTAATATCCACCCCCCAAACACTGTAATATACACCCCCCCAACACTAATACACATTACACTGTATTACACTGTAATATACACTACACCCCCCAAACACTGTAATATACACCCCCCCAAACATTGTAATATCCACCCCCCCAAACACTGTAATATACACCCCCCCAAACACTGTAATATCCACCCCCCAAACACTGTAATATACACCCCCTCAAACACTGTGATACACATTACACTGTATTACACTGTAATATCCACCCCCCAAACACTGTAATATACAATATTGCTCCGTTGCCGACGGGCCGAATTCCTGACGGCGTGTGTTACGTGTGCTCACACCGTCCGGGAACCTCGCGTGGTGGCTGTGGACTCAGTCCGGGGCTGCCAGTCGGGGGAGGGCCGTTCGGCGGGCATGGGGGGCTTCGTTCGGGGCTGGGGGCAATGTGGGCGGGCGGTCAAGGGCGCGCGAGCGGCTGATGCCGGGCACTATTTTGGCGGTCCAGGTCTGCGGGCTGAGTCCGCCATGGAGCATGGCGCAGCCGCTACAGACCGCCGCGTGCGCATCCACGACCTCTGACCCGGCAGTGCTGGGGGCCGAATGGGCAGCTAGAGCTGCGAGCTCTGCGACGGCTCCCTGCCAGCCCCCAGCAAAACGGGGAATCTGTGGCCTTTTGTCGCCAGTTTTCCTGCCGTAAAAGACCCACAGTTTTCACAACGGCGTGGGGACTTTGTCTCAAAATCAGAGAATCCAGCCCCGCACGTCCAAGCCCAGGGGCCGACAGAATACCAGCGCAGGCTGGAGCAATGGGATTTTAGCTCGCGCTGCTCGTTTCCCGCTGGGGAGCTCCTGCCCATTTATTAGGGGACTTCATATTCCACAAAACTCATGGGAGATCCGATGACGATCCCCCCATGTACTTTGTGGCCACCATAAAATCCTCCCCCCCCTCAAGTCCATTTCTCCTCCAGTATTCCCGCCATGAATAAGCCCCTTTTGCTGCTTGCCGATTGATCTGAGATCAGTCGGGGTTGGGACGGGATCTGGAAGAGTGAACCGTATTAAAGCCCTTCATTTGCGGAGGAAGTGTCGAAGAGTCCACGCCGACGATTCCTCTTCAGTGTCCGCATCAGTCAGGGCACGAGCTTCCTCTGCTTCCATCTCGGAGTCCGTGTCCCCCTGATCCGGAGGGATGGGCGCTGGGTTGCCTTTGAGCTGTCGATCGGTCCTGGCGGTGCCCACCCCCATGGCCGGTAACGAGGTTCGCCCGCGGGCAGACTTCCTGCTCCTGAGGTGGTCCAGGTGTTTCTTTACCACCTGACCCTGGACCTTCACCTTGTGCGACTCTGGCTCTGTTTCTTCATTATAATCCCAGGGATCCAGCTGCGATCATCTCCGAAGTTCCTCACGTAAATTCCTCATCGGGCAGCACGGTAGCACAGTGGTTAGCACTGTGGCTTCACAGCGCCAGGGTCCCAGGTTCCATTCCCCGCTGGGTCACTGTCTGTGTGGAGTCTGCATGTTCCCCCGTGTGTGCGTGGGTTTCCTCCGGGTGCTCCGGTTTCCTCCCACAGTCCAAAGACGTGCAGGTTAGGTGGATTGGCCATGATCAATTGCCCTTAGTGACCAAAAGGTTAGGTGGGGTTATTGGGTTACGGGGATAGGGTGGAAGTGAGGGCTTAATTAGGTCGGCGCAGACTCGATGGGCCGAATGGCCTCCTTCTGCACTGTATGTTCTGTGTATCTATGTAAACCCGATCGCCCGTTTCCAATGTTCTTTCTGTTCTTGTAAAATGGGAATTTATGTTCTGGTTCTCTGGGGAGCCCCCCGCCAGGTTTGGGAATAGTTGGCTGAGCCTCGTACCAAGCTGTCGTCCTATTGGCAGTTCCGATGAGGCGATTCCTGATGCCGTGTGAGGATTGGTCCAATAGTCAAATAGGAATCGTGCCAATTTGGTCTCAGTGGATGCCGCAGATTGTTATTCGTGCCAGTTTGAAAAGTCTGCACCGCCTGTTCGACCAGCCCATTTGGCGACGGGCACTGCTGGGTGTTGCTGACTGTAGCTGGGGAGGTGGTGGAGCTCACGTGGTGGATCTCCAACCATTTGGGTTGTGCATCCACCAGGATCGAAAACATGGAACCCATGAAAGGCCCGGCCAACTGCGTGTGCGCTCGCACCCACGGCCACTGCCATAGGGAGGCTGAAAAAGGCAGTTTCTGATTCTCACGGCAAAGGTCAAATTGTCTCCCAAGTGCGAGATGTTTGAGTTGAGGCCAGGCCACCAGGGCGAACCCCCGGCACAAATTTTCATTTTCAGTACCCAGTGTGGCCACTATGCAGTTTGTTTAGTTCCAGCCACCGCCCTGGGTGAGGGACAAATACTCAGGACCCTCAGAAAATTATACTGTCCTCATCGAGCTGGTCTTTCTGGGTCAGATAGGGTTTCATTTCCTCTGAGGGTTTTTCTCAGACTCCACCCTTCAAGGTTCACGTGTTTCAATTTAGACAGAGTTGGATCTTTTACCAGACACTGGTAAAGTTTCCAGAAAAGTTAGGGTCATTATGACCTCTTGCAAAGCCTTCAGTGAGGCTTCGCCCTGTAGGCAGGGCTGAGGATGGCAGGCGGGCAACCAACCAACCAACCACCAACCAACCACCAACCAATCAACCAACCACCAAACAACCAACCAACGAACCAACCATCCACCAACCAACCAACCAACCAACCAACCACCAACCAACCACCAACCAATCAACCAACCACCAAACAACCAACCAACGAACCAACCATCCACCAACCAACCAACCAACCAACCATCCACCAACCAACCAACCAACCACCAAACAACCAACCAACGAACGAACCAACCAACCAACAAACCAACCATCCACCAAACAACCAACCAACAAACCAACCATCCACCAACCAACCAACCACCAACCAATCAACCACCAACCAATCAACCACCAAACAACCAACCATCCACCAACCACCAACAAACCAACCAACCATCCACCAACCAACCAACCACCAACCAACCATCCACCAACCAACCAACCGCCAACCAACCATCCACCAACCAACCAACCACCAACCAACCATCCACCAACCAACCATCCACCAACCAACCAACCAACCAACCACCAACCAACCAACCAACCACCAAACAACCAACCAACGAACGAACCAACCAACCAACAAACCAACCATCCACCAAACAACCAACCAACCAACCACCAACCAACCAACCAACCACCAAACAACCAACCAACAAACCAACCATCCACCAACCAACCAACCACCAACCAATCAACCACCAACCAATCAACCACCAAACAACCAACCATCCACCAACCACCAACAAACCAACCAACCATCCACCAACCAACCAACCACCAACCAACCATCCACCAACCAACCAACCACCAACCAACCATCCACCAACCAACCAACCACCAACCAACCAACCAACCAACCAACCAACCACCAACCAATCAACCACCAACCAACCATCCACCAATCAACCACCAACCAACCATCCACCAACCAACCATCCACCAACCAACCATCCACCAACCAACCAACCACCAACCAACCAACCAACCAACCAACCACCAACCAATCAACCACCAACCAACCATCCACCAATCAACCACCAACCAACCATCCACCAACCAACCAACCACCAACCAACCATCCACCAACCAACCAACCACCAACCAACTAACCAACCACCAACCACCAACCAACCACCAACCAATCAACCACCAACCAACCACCAATCAACCATCCAACCACCAACCAATCAACCACCAACCAACCAATCAACCATCCAACCACCAACCAATCAACCACCAACCAACCACCAATCAACCATCCAACCACCAACCAATCAACCACCAACCAACCAATCAACCATCCAACCACCAACCAATCAACCACCAACCAACCACCAATCAACCATCCAACCACCAACCAATCAACCACCAACCAACCAATCAACCAATGAACAGAGGCCAGGCCAGATCAAGCCAGCCCCCAGCAGCAGCCAGCCTGGAGCACACTTGGTCGTCGAGGATTGGGGCTCGGCCACCTGAGTGAAAGGTGTGAGCAGTCGGGAGGTGCGAGAGCCAGGCAGCCACCAGCAGGGTGGTTTTCGGGGAGCAGCGGGGGGGGGGGGCTCGACCAGAGGCCAGGGCTGAGAGTGAGAGGGCTGGGCGGCAACCAATTGCACTTTGGAATATCGACTTGGAATTCAGTCATTCTTAATTCAACACAAGGTCCAGTTTCTACAGTCCGCAAAGCAATACCGTCCATTCTGCCATCCAATTCTGTGAATTCTCTGATTTGGGATTTGCAGGGAATGTTTTAATGGGTATTCTACCTTGTTACTTTGATAAACTCCTCCTGGTTTTGTGTCAATGTGTGATGATTTCTCCGAGGCGTCGATCTTCAGATCCATCTGCTGGGGGTTGACTACCCCAGGCTATAGAGGAGCTGGAGGATCCAACCATTGAAACCGGTCAGGAAATCCCATTCCTGATCCAGCACGTTTACTGTTGGCCGTTCGATCTTTGACCGGTGACTCTATCCCTCTGAATTCACACTGGGATTGTTGAGGGCCCCGATTTTCAAATTGGCTCTCGGTTCCTTGCAGTTCATTGGGGGATTTCAGCTGCTGGATTTCAGCCACACAGTCCACAGTTTGAAAAGCAAGGGGAATGTCCACTTTCCGGGGCTCGTCCGAGAATTCTGCCATTTGCCAATCAAAGCCAGATTCTGCTATCAGGCAGTTGACAGGAAATTCCAGTATCGTTTCCATCCCTGTTTCTCCCCCAACAAACAATCCATCCTCGAGGGAGTCGACCTGCAATTCCATTTGGCATTTCTGAAGATCGCAGCTGGGTGGGGTTTCCCGTGTTCCTGTTGGGAGCTCCTTTACTTCAGCTCTCACCAAATGATGTTTAACCAGTGTGGACCCGGCTTGAGAGTCAATAACAGGCGGCTCCGTCCATTCGGATATTTCAACTGGAAGGTTTGTTTCAAAGAACAACAAGGAACAAAGAAAAGTACAGCACGGGAACAGGCCCTTCGGCCCTCCAAGCCCGTGCCGACCATGCTGCCCGACTAAACTACAATCTTCTACACTTCCTGGGTCCGTATCCCTCTATTCCCATCCTATTCATATATTTGTCAAGATGCCCCTTAAATGTCACTATCGTCCCTGCTTCCACCACCTCCTCCGGCAGCGAGTTCCAGGCACCCACTACCCTCTTGTGTAAAAAACTTGCCTCGTACATCTACTCTAAACCTTGCCCCTCTCACCTTAAACCTATGCCCCCTAGTAATTGACCCCTCTACCCTGGGGAAAAGCCTCTGACTATCCACTCTGTCTATGCCCCTCATAATTTTGTAGACCTCTATCAGGTCTCCCCTCAACCTCCTTTGTTCCAGTGAGAACAAACTGAGTTTATTCAATCGCTCCTCATAGCTAATGCCCTCCATGCCAGGCAACATCCTGGTAAATCTCTTCTGCACCCTCTCTAAAGCCTCCACATCCTTCTGGTAGTGTGGCAACCAGAATTGAACAATATACTCCAAGTGTGGCCTAACTAAGGTTCTATACAGCTGCAACATGACTTGCCAATTCTTATACTCAATGCCCCGGCCAATGAAGGCAAGCATGCTGTATGCCTTCTTGACTACCTTCTCCACCTGTGTTGCCCCTTTCAATGACCTGTGGACCTGTACTCCTAGATCTCTTTGACTTTCAATACTTTTGAGGGTTCTACCATTCACTGTATATTCCCTAGCTGCATTAGACCTTCCAAAATGCATTACCTCACATTTGTCTGGATTAAACTCCATCTGCCATCTCTCCGCCCAAGTCTCCAAACAATCTAAATCCTGCTGTATCCTCCGACAGTCCTCATCGCTATCCGCAATTCCACCAACCTTTGTGTCGTCTGCAAACTTACTAATCAGACCAGTTACATTTTCCTCCAAATCATTTATATATACTACAAAGAGCAAAGGTCCCAGCACTGATCCCTGTGGAACACCACTGGTCACAGCCCTCCAATTAGAAAAGCATCCTTCCATTACTACTCTCTGCCTTCTATGGCCTAGCCAGTTCTGTATTCACCTTGCCAGCTCACCCCTGATCCCGTGTGACTTCACCTTTTGTACTAGTCTACCATGAGGGGCCTTGTCAAAGGCCTTACTGAAGTCCATATAGACAACATCCACTGCCCTACCTGCATCAATCATCTTAGTGACCCCCTCGAAAAACTCTATCAAGTTAGTGAGACACGACCTTCCCTTCACAAAACCATGCTGCCTCTCGCTAATACATCCATTTGCTTCCAAATGGGAGTAGATCCTGTCTCGAAGAATTCTCTCCAGTAATTTCCCTACCACTGAAGTAAGGCTCACTGGCCTGTAGTTCCCGGGATTATCCTTGCTACCCTTCTTAAACAGAGGAACAACATTTCACAACATTGGAATTCTTGGCAATAATTTGGGTTTGAATGGGCACATGGAATGGAATGCTGATGACATAGTGGGGGTTCCTAAACCTCTCCATCTCTCTCGAAGACACTTGTTAAAACTAACATCTTTGACTAATTCTCACCTGTCCCACCACCACATTTTGCCATTCAGTTTCAAGCTATCAATTGAGAACATTTCTGTGCAGTAATTTTGGATTGCTACATAAATGCAAGTTGTTGTTGGCTTGGTTGCTCTGTGGCAGGCAGCGCGATTGGACATAGAAACAGAAAGTGCTGGAAAAGCCCAACTTGTGGCAGTGTCTGCAGAGAGCGAGAAACAGAGTTAACGTTTCGAGGCCGTGTGACTCTTTCGGGTTTCTCATCCAGTGCCTTGGCCCCTTGCTGCTAAATACTCACTCACGCCAGCCAGAGCGTGCAGCTGTGTGTGTGAACCTCTGTTAAAGACATTAGCAACTATCACCCCCCACCCCCACAAGAACACTTTGTCAGCCAAGGGTCCGTGTGTACCAGCCCGTGTTGCTCCTTGGGCAGAAGGTGTTTCTGACGCCCATTCCCGAGAATTGAACGCAGGATCCAGGCTGACCCTCCTGGTGCAGCGCTGAGGGAAGGCTGCACTGCCGCAGCTGCCGTTTCTCAGATGTGACATTAAACTGCAGCCCCGCCTGACCTCCTCGCGGGTGACCAGAAAAGATTCCGCAGCTGGGAGGCCAGGAGTTTTCCTTATAATCAACATCACTAAAGCTGATCACCCGGTGAGGAATCTCGTTGCTATCCATGGGAACTTCCTGTGGATAAATTGGCTGCGGCATTTCCCACTTCACAATAGTGACCGCTTTTAAAAAATGGCCTCACTGAGTGTAAAGTGCTTGAGGAAAATGTAACGTGCTGAAAGGCGCGACGGAAATGCGAGCCTATCTTCAACGGTCACTTGTCAAATTCATACCGATGGAACGATTGATTTGAACTCCACTCACTAATCCCCTGACCCCCAGCAGGGAACCCAGGAAAGGTTAGACGATCAAGAGTATGAAAGGGTAAATCAATGATCTTTACCTGCATTCGGGTGATGTAGATTGGCTTATTCATTATAATCCAGGTGACAGTTTCGTGACAGGGTGGGATAGTCATTGATCCCTCATATGTTATGAAGCTGGGGGTTTCTGGGTATAGCCCTTCGATGTTTAGTCCCTGCAGTAAATATGCATCATCTAGAAAATATAGACAAACAATTTCAAGTGATCCAAACCCTCGAGTTATCCAATGCTGGACCAATCTGTTATAAATCTGTACAATTCCAAATCAAATGTCGTGCTGGATCAGATCAAATACTTCCCCATCCAAGTGTTGAATGAGGGATGGAATTTTGCCATGAATAATTAGAGATGCTAATTGCAAAATAAATTGTTAATTAGGCATCTGTTTTCACTGCCTTACAACAGATCACCATCGCTCACAGCACCAAAGTATGGTATCCATAGTAACGCTATTCCAACGATGGGTCTGGGTGAAAACAGCTCCAGCTAGAGCGGGAACTGGAGAGTGAGTGTCCTCCACTCAATCCTTGGGTAAGAGGTGAGGGAGCGCAAGGGGAAACGAGGGCTTTTGTATTCGATCAGGGGATGTGGGTGGCGCTGATTTGACCAGCATTTTTGCCCATCCATAATCGCTGAGCCATTTCAGAGAGCAGTTAAGAGTCAACCACATTGCTGTGGGTCTGGAGTCACGTGTAGGCCAGACCGGGTAAGGACGGAAGGTTTCCTCCCCTAAAGAACATTAGTGATCAGATGGGTTTTTGTGACAATCGACACTGGTTTCAAGGTCATCGTTAGATTTTTTAATTCCAGATTTTTATGGAATTCACATTTCGCCCTCTGCCATCGTGGGATTCGAACCCTGGATCTCGGGATTATTGGTCCAGCGACAATAACACTCTGCCACCACCACCATGGTGGGGACAGGGAGAGAGAGACGGGAAGGGGTTTGCAAGGAGTGAGGGACAGGAAGGGTTGAGGAGGATGGGCAGGAAGGGAGGTGAATGGAAATGGGCAAGGAGGGGAGGCAAGTGGGCAGGGAAGGGGACGAGTGGGGAGACAGCGAAGGGGGCAAGTGGGGGGGGCAGGGATGGGGTGAGTGAGGGGGGAGTGGGGCACAGGGAGGAGGTGGGGGAGTGAGTTGGGTGATGGGGAGCGGGAGTTCCCAGGAGAGAGTTCAGCAAAGGAGCAGAGCGGAATAGAGAAAATCAGACAGGAGGAATGAGAGAAAATAAACTATTGCAGGGAAATGTCCAAAAAATAGTCAATGTTCATGATGTGTTTGTTAGTGACAGCCCAGAGCCTAAACAATGAAGGTTTGAGAGTCTCACTCTGTCTCAATAATTGATCTTCTGATTACGGTTGTAAATCAGACATTCGGGTTGGAGATGCACAGTGTTCCCTGCAGGTTTGATTTCTCCACTGCACTCCTTGTACCTCCCCGCCCTTCCCTTAATGAACACAGCAAACGCCCCACAATCCACTCCTTCTCCCATCCAAAGCTGGAGGCATCTGAATACAGACACAATCGCCCTCAAGGGTTTCAGAAGAAGGTTACTCCCCTTGTAATATCAGTGAACTAACCCAGACTTCCAGGCTCCGGTGTTGCCAGTTCACATCCCAACATAGCCACTGGTGGAATTGAAATTAAATTGATCAAATCTGGGATTGAAAGCTAGTCTCAGTATTGGTAACCGTGCCAACTATCATCAAGTGTTGTAAAAACTCATCTAATGCTCTTTAAGGAAGGCACGTGGCACAGTAGTTAGCACTTCTGCCTCCCAGCTCCTGGGTCCTGGGTTTGATTCCAGCCTCTGTCTGTGCGGAGTCTGCACGTTCTCCCCGTGTGTGCGTGGGTTTCCTCCGGGTGCTCCGGTTTCCTCCCACAGTCCAATGATGTGCAGGTTAGGTGGATTGGCCATGCTAAATTGCCCCTTAATGTCCAGGGATGTGCAGATTCGGCTCTGGGTTATGGGGATAGGGTGGTGTGGACAGGAGAGAGCTCATTCAAAAGGTCGGTGCCGACCTGATGGGCCGATTGGCCCTCATCTGCACTGTCGGGATTCCACAACAAAAATTTGATTAAAGAAATCTGCCGTTCTTACCTGGCGGAATGAACTGGGGGAGCTTGAAAGTGAATCAATTTGAATGGAGAGTGGGAGGAGAGAGTGCTGCCTTCGCAGAGACTGAAGAACACAGTGACACAGAGCCGGGAGGAAGGCGGGGAGGGAGCCTATAGCCGGGGAGAGAGCCTGGACTGGGAGGGCGGGGGGGGGGGGGGGGAGTCCGAATTTGAAAAATAAATCCTGAAGTGGACAACGGGAAATCAAACACTAAACTGCAGGATCAGTTCACAAAGGAACTGATGGAATCAGAAGGGGTTTGAATGAAGGATAGTGTCAACTAAAGCAATAAACCGCATTTATCCAGCATCTCTCACATAAAATATGCCAAGGAACGTCACCAGGAATGTTATTTAGTAAAACTGATACCCAGTCATGTAAAGAGATAGGCGACCAAAATCCTGGTCAAGGAGGTTGGTTTGCGAATGTATTTTAAAGAGGTGAGAGAGGTGCAGAGGTTTAGAGAGCGAATTCCACAGCATGAGGCCCAGGTAGCTGAAGGCACGGCGGCCAATGGTCGAGTGATTTTAATTAGAAATATGCAAGGGGGGCAGAATTGGAGGGGCGCAGAAATCCTGGGGAGTTGTCGAGATGGAGGGGGTTGCAGGCTTTTGGATGAGATCATGGGGGTAAGGAGGAAAGGTTTAAAATCCAGGCATTTACAGACTAGGAGACAATAGTCAACAAGCACAGGGATTAATGAACAGGAATCAGACGGGTTACAACACCAGGGTTGTGGGGGGAGGCAGTAGAGGTGGGTGGTACAGTGGTTAGCACTGCATCACAGCAGCGCCAGGGTCCCGGGTTCAATTCCGGCCTCGGGTGACATGTCTGTGTGGAGTCTGCACGTCCTCCCCGTGTGTGCGTGGATTTCCTCCGGGTGCTCCGGTTTCCTCCCACAGTCCAGGGATGTGCAGGTTAGGTGGATTGGCCGTGATCAATGCGCCGCATTATGGGGACAGGGTGGGGGAGTGGGCCTCGGTAGGGTGCTCTTTTGGAGGGTGGGTGCAGACTCGGTGGGCTGAATGGCCTCCTTCTGCATTATAGGGATTCTATGATTTTGGAATGTTGCTGTTTGGAACATGGGAGCGGACCTGGATTTATGTAAGTTGTCTGGTTCCTTCGTTTATCAACAGTTCAAGATTGAATAATAATGTATTTGTCCGAAAGAGAATTTGTAATTGTACAGGGACAAGTATGAATGGAATTACTGTCAGAATGATCTGTCCCTTATTAACCCAGGCAACAGCTGACTGGCCTCTTAAAGATGATACTAGTCTGTAATCAATTACTATTTGTGCTTGGACTGCCTGAGTCTTCTCTGGAACTGTCCAGTCCTGAAATGCCCAAAGGCTGTTCTGATGATTTGAGATTTTCTGTCTGAGTGCGTTTTAGAGATTTCTGAAGTACTCACAGAGTATCGAGAGATATTCCAAAGAGTCTCACTGAGTTTAAATGCCTACTGCTGTACTAAACACCAAACAACCGGAGTCACTGTGACATGATGCTCGATTCTATAACCGCACAGGGATTGTAATTGAACAGGGATTGTAACTGAATAGGGATTGCAACTGGACAGGGATTGTAACAGGACAGGGATTGTAACTGAACAGGGATTGTAACAGGCCAGGGATTGCAACTATACAGGGATTGTAACTGAACAGGGATTGTAACTATAAAATGAATGTAACAGGGAAGGAATTGTAACTATACAGGGATTGTAACTGTATAGGAGTTGTAACCATACAGGGATTGTAACCATGCAGGGGTTATAACCATACAGGGATTGTAGCAACACAGGGATTGTAATGGTACAGGTATGGTAACTATACAGGGATTGTAACAAGATAGGGGTTCTAACAATAAAGGGATTGTAACGTTATAGGGAATGTAACACTACAGTGTGTGACCATACAGTGGTTGTAACTATACAGGGATCATAACGATACAGGGGTTGCAGCAACACATGCTTTGTAACAGGACAGGAATCATAACAATCCAGGGTTTCTACAAAGACAGAAAACAAGAAAGAGTGGCTAAGGTAAATATTGGTCCTTTAGAGGATGAGAAGGGAGATTTAATAATGGGAGATGAGGAAATGGCTGAGGAACTGAACAGGTTTTTTGGGTCGGTCTTCACAGTGGAAGACACAAATAACATGCCAGTGACTGATGGAAATGAGGCTATGACAGGTGAGGACCTTGAGAGGATTGTTTTCACCAAGGAGGTAGTGATGGGCAAGCTAATGGGGCTAAAGGTAGACAAGTCTCCTGGACCTGATGGAATGCATCCCAGAGTGCTAAAAGAGATGGCTAGGGAAATTGCAAATGCACTAGTGATAATTTACCAAAATTCACTAGACTCTGGGGTGGTCCCGGCGGATTGGAAATTAGCAAACGTGACACCACTGTTTAAAAAAGGAGGTAGGCAGAAAGCGGGTAATTATAGGCCAGTGAGCTTAACTTCGGTAGTAGGGAAGATGCTGGAATCTATCATCAAGGAAGAAATAGCGAAGCATCTGGATGGAAATTGTCTCATTGGGCAGGCGCAGCATGGGTTCATAAAGGGCAGGTCGTGCCTAACTAATTTAGTGGAATTTTTTGAGGACATTACCAGTGCGGTAGATAACGGGGAGCCAATGGATGTGGTATATCTGGATTTCCAGAAAGCCTTTGACAAGGTGCCACACAAAAAGTTGCTGCATAAGATAAAGATGCATGGCATTAAGGGGAAAGTAGTAGCATGGATAGAGGATTGGTTCATTAATAGAAAGCAAAGAGTGGGGATTAATGGGTGTTTCTCTGGTTGGCAATCAGTAGCTAGTGGTGTCCCTCAGGGATCAGTGTTGGGCCCACAACTGTTCACAATTTACATGGATGATTTGGAGCTGGGGACCAAGGGCAATGTGTCCAAGTTTGCAGATGACACTAAGATAAGTGGTAAAGCAAAAAGTGCAGAGGATACTGGAAGTCTGCAGAGGGATGTGGATAGGCTAAGTGAATGGGCTAGGGTCTGGCAGATGGAATACAATGTTGACAAATGTGAGGTTATCCATTTTGGTAGGAACAACAGCAAAAGGGATTATTATTTAAATGATAAAATATTAAAACATGCTGCTGTGCAGAGGGACCTGGGTGTGCTAGTGCATGAGTCGCAAAAAGTTGGTTTACAGGTGCAACAGGTGATTAAGAAGGCAAATGGAATTTTGTCCTTCATTGCTGGAGGGATGGAGTTTAAGACTAGGGAGGTTCTACTGCAATTGTATAAGGTGTTAGTGAGGCCACACCTGGAGTATTGTGTTCAGTTTTGGTCTCCTTACTTGAGAAAGGACCTACTGGCACTGGTGGGTGTGCAGAGGAGATTCACTAGGTTAATCCCAGAGCTGAAGGGATTGGATTATGAGGAGAGATTGAGTAGACTGGGACTGTACTTGTTGGAATTTAGAAGGATGAGGGGGGATCTTATAGAAACATATAAGATTATGAAGGGAATAGATAGGATAGATGCGGGCAGGTTGTTTCCACTGACGGGTGAAAGCAGAACTAGAGGGCATAGCCTCAAAATAAGGGGAAGTAGATTTAGGACTGAGTTTAGGAGGAACTTCTTCACCCAAAGGGTTGTGAATCTATGGAATTCCTTGCCCAGTGAAGCAGTTGAGGCTCCTTCATTAAATGTTTTTAAGATAAAGATAGATAGTTTTTTGAAGAATAAAGGGATTCGGGGTTATGGTGTTCGGGCCGGAAAGTGGAGCTGAGTCCACAAAAGATCAGCCATGATCTCATTGAATGGCGGAGCAGGCTCGAGGGGCCAGATGGCCTATTCCTGCTCCTAGTTCTTATGTTTGGAACATGCACAGGTCGTAACGGTGCAGGAGTTGTAATAATACAGGGGTTGTACCAAACAAGGATTGTAACAATACAGGGATTATAACAATATAGGGATTGTAATGACACAGGTATTGTAACCATACAGGGATTGTAACCATACAGGGATTGCAATGGTACAGGGGCTGAAACAATACAGGAGCCCCATGAATTTATAACATTCCAGGGGCAATGGAATCAGAATTTCAGCTCAGGGTCAAAGTGGACATTAGTTTTACAAACAGACTCTGGTTTAGCCTCAGAGAGTGGCTGGTGTGATGGATGGAGTCAGTGGCCAGAGAACCAGGGCTGAGGACGCTGATATTTAGTTGGAAGGCATCTCTGTAATAGTGGGCTATGGACAAGGTCCGTCTGGCTCTGCCTCTTTCAGGCTGTCTATTTACCTCATAGATGCAGGTCCATCTACATCCCAGAGCTGAACGCCTGAATATTGAGACTGAGTTTCAGTGTGAGCAGAGAGCTAGTACCCCCCCCCCCCGGCTACACTCTGGCCCGTGCTAACACAACCCTCAGTCTCAGACCTCGACACTGGGCCACACACATGGACAGTTCCCGGCACACACACGGCAATTGTTGCCAGTCCGGCGATCGACTTACTTTTATAGGTGATCCTGGTGATGGTATCCCTGTTGAGCATTCGGTTTAAGAATGGATTTGCAATGTCTGACAGCTGAAATAAAGAAGACAGGAAGGTTGAGATGTGGCAGTGAGCAATTTCCCCCCTTAATGATCTTCACACTTTCTCTCATTCTTTATGATTGCACAGAATCAACTCAAAAGCAAACAGACCAAATTCCATCAGGTTTACCTCCAACTTCAGCCCGACAGTCAGGCTAGACAATGAGAATGGAGTTACTATCTAAACACACTCATCAATCTCTAGCAAGCAGCCTATAACAGACTCGGATGGAGCGATACAGAACAGGAGGCTGATGGTGGCCAGTGGAGGAGGCCCGGTGATGGGGAGCTGCGATATCCATGGGTACAATGATCCCTGGTCCACTGAGCACCCACCAGCTCTCACACTACTCCCACACTGTACAGGCCGGGGGTTTCCTGCAGCAGTAACACTGAATGTGGACACACAGCCAACAGTCCTCTGGCCCCTCAGGGGCGGCACGGTGTCACAGTAGATAACACTGCTGCCCCACAGCGCCAGGGTCCCGGGTTCAATTCCGACCTCGGGTGACTGTGCGGAGTCTGCACGTTCTCCCCGTGTGTGCGTGGGTTTCCTCCGGGTGCTCCAGTTTCCTCCCACAGTCCAAAGATGTGCAGGTTAGGTGGATTGGCCATGATAAATTGCCCCTAGGTGGGGTTAAAATAATAATAATCTTTATTGTCACAAGTAGGCTTACATTAACACTGCACTGAAGTTACTGTGAAAAGCCCCTAGTCGCCACATTCTGCCGCCTGTTCGGGTACACAGGGAGAATTCAGAGTGTCCAATTCACCTAACAGCACGTCTTGCGGGACTTGTGGGAGGAAACCAGAGTTGGATGTTCTGGTTCACAAACAAGCCAACAATGCTGGAAGTGGTGTAACGCTACTTTATTAACTGTTCAACTATGCTAACATACTGTAAACGTGGGAATAGCAATACCAGCTTAACTGTGGACCCTCTCCTATCACTAGCTATGGTGAGACACTCAGCACATGGTGAATGTCTGTGTTGCAGGCTGTGAGCTCTGTACTCTGAGCTGGCTGCTGCTAGAATGAGCGGGAACTCTCCTGTCCCCTGTCTTTATAGTGCTTGTGCTCTCACTGGTGATTGGCTGCGGTGTTATGTATGCTGGTTGGTCCTACTCCATGTCCATCAGCGTGTGTATGTGATGGCACCATAATGTACTGATGTATATTATGACACAGAACACCCGGAGGAAACCCACACAGACACGGGGAGAACGTGCAGACTCCGCACAGACAGTGACCCAAGCCGGGAATCAAACCTGGGACCCTGGCGCTGTGAAGCAACAGTGCTAACCACTCTGCCCACTGGGGATAGGGATGCATTTGGGCCTAGGTAGGTTGCCCTTTCAGAGGGTTGGTGCAGACTTGATGGGCTGAATGTCCTCTTTTTGCACTATTGGGACTCTCTGATCTTCTATGATCTATTTGGGGAAGTCCATCGCTGTGTCTCGGAATGTTTTGGCAGTAGGATCTGGCACAGTGGAAGGAATCATCCAGCAGACAGGATCTTCGAGTGCCGCTGACAGAGCACCCTGCCACGGTGTCCCCGAGGAGAGCGGGGGGTGCATCCAATGGGAACCCCTGCTGAGAACCGTGGGAAAGGAAGATCCCGCCGCTGGCCAATGGCAGACTGCCTCGGCCGGGGTGGGGGGGGGAGTCAGGGAAAGTCCCACCCTGTGTGTTTGCTCCATGACTTACTTTTATAAATATGGACACCACCACCAGGCCATTCGGGCTCTTCGAAGCTTCTGTGATGTTTGTGTAGAGCTCGTGGTTGTAATGTATTAGCTGAACCTGAGAAGAGACACAGACAATAAATTAATTATTTCAGATCTTTTGAATGTTATTCAAATCTGTCAGCAATTCCCACCGAGCGCGATTCTCCCAATTTCCTCAATGTGTTTACAGGGGCGGCGGGGGGGACATCGGGCGTCCTCACTGCGGGGGAGAGTCTCCTGGAGCATCACAACGAGGAGCAGTCACTCCCTCCACCCTCAACACCCACTCCCTCCACCCTCACTCCCTCCACCCTCAACACCCACTCCCTCCACCCTCAACACCCACTCCCTCCACCCTCAAACATCACTCCCTCCACCCTCACTCCCTCCACCCTCACTCCCTCCACCCTCAACACCCACTCCCTCCACCCTCACTCCCTCCAACCTCAACACCCACTCCCTCCACCCTCAAACATCACTCCCTCCACCCTCAACACCCACTCCCTCCACCCTCAAACATCACTCCCTCCACCCTCAACACCCACTCCCTCCACCCTCAAACATCACTCCCTCCACCCTCAACACCCACTCCCTCCACCCTCACTCCCTCCAACCTCAACACCCACTCCCTCCACCCTCACTCCCTCCACCCTCAACACCCACTCACTCCACCCTCAACACCCACTCCCTCCACCCTCAAACATCACTCCCTCCACCCTCAACACCCACTCCCTCCACCCTCACTCCCTCCACCATCAACACCCACTCCCTCCACCCTCAAACATCACTCCCTCCACCCTCAACCGTCACTCCCTCCACCCTCAACACCCACTCCCTCCACCCGCACTCCCTCCACCCGCAACCCTCACTCCCTCCACCCTCAACCGTCACTCCCTCCACCCTCAACCGTCACTCCCTCCACCCTCAACCGCCACTCCCTCCACCCTCAACACCCACTCCCTCCACCCTCAAACATCACTCCCTCCACCCTCAACACGCACTCCCTCCACCCTCAACCGTCACTCCCTCCACCCTCACTCCCTCCGCCCTCAACCGACAGTCCCTCCACCATCAACACCCACTCCCTCCACCCGCAACCCTCACTCCCTCCACCCTCAACCGTCAGTCCCTCCACCCTCAACAGTCACTCTCTCCACCCTCAACAGTCACTCCCTCCACCCTCAACACCCACTCCCTCCACCCTCAACCGTCAGTCCCTCCACCCTCAACAGTCACTCTCTCCACCCTCAACTGTCACTCCCTCCACCCTCAACCCACACTCCCTCCACCATGAACCCCCACTCCCTCCACCTTCACTCCCTCCACCCTCAACCCTCACTCCCTCCACCCTCAACCCTCACACCCCCCACCCTCAACCGTCAATCCCTCCACCCACAACCGTCACTCCCTCCACCCTCAACCCTCACTCCCTCCACCCTCACTCCCTCCACCCTCAACCCTCACTCCCTCCACCCTCACTCCCTCCACTCTCAACCATCACTCCCTCCACCCTCAACCCTCACTCCCTCCACCCTCAACCCTCACTCCCCCCACCCTCAACCCTCACTCCCTCCACCCTCAACCGTCAATCCCCCACCCTCAAACCTCACTCCCTCCACCCTCACTCCCTCCACCATCAACATCCACTCCCTCCACCCCCAACCCTCACTCCCCCCACCCTCAACCGTCACTCCCTCCACCCTCAACCCTCACTCCCTCCACCCTCAACCCTCACTCCCTGCACCCTCAACATCCACTCTCTCCACTGTTAACATCCACTCCCTCCACCCTCAACACCCACTCCCTCCACCCTCAACCGTCACTCCCCCCACCCTCAACCCTCACTCACCCCACCCTCAACTGTCACTCCCTCCACCCTCAACCCTCACTCCCTCCATCCTCAACCCTCACTCCCCCCACCCTCAACCGTCACTCCCTCCACCCTCAACCCTCACTCCCTCCATCCTCAACCCTCACTCACCCCACCCTCAACCGTCACTCCCTCCACCCTCAACCCTCACTCCCTCCACCCTCAACCCTCACTCCCTGCACCCTACACATCCACTCTCTCCACTGTTAACATCTACTCCCTCCACTCTCAACACCCACTCCCTCCACCCTCAACCCTCTCTCCCTCCACCCTCAACCCTCACTCCCTGCACCCTCCACATCCACTCTCTCCACTCTCAACACCCACTCCCTCCACCCTCAACATTCACTCCCTCCACCCTCAACCGTCACTCCCCCCACCCTCAACCCTCACTCCCTGCACCCTCAACATCCACTCTCTCCACTGTTAACATCCACTCCCTCCACCCTCAACACCCACTCCCTCCACCCTCAACATTCACTCCCCCCACCCTCAACCCTCACTCCCTGCACCCTCAACATCCACTCTCTCCACTCTCAACACCCACTCCCTCCACCCTCAACATTCACTCCCTCCACCCTCAACCGTCACTCCCTCCACCCTCAACCCTCACTCCCTGCACCCTCAACATCCACTCTCTCCACTGTTAACATCCACTCCCTCCACCCTCAACACCCACTCCCTCCACCCTCACTCCCCCCACCCTCAACCCTCACTCACCCCACCCTCAACTGTCACTCCCTCCACCCTCAACCCTCACTCCCTCCATCCTCAACCCTCACTCCCCCCACCCTCAACCGTCACTCCCTCCACCCTCAACCCTCACTCCCTCCGTCCTCAACCCTCACTCACCCCACCCTCAACCGTCACTCCCTCCACCCTCAACCCTCACTCCCTGCACCCTCAACATCCACTCTCTCCACTGTTAACATCCACTCCCTCCACCTTCAACACCCACTCCCTCCATCCTCAACATTCACTCCCTCCACCCTCAACCGTCACTCCCCCCCCCCTCAACCGTCACTCCCTTCACCACCAACGCCCAGAAGCAGCCGTGTGGCCCATGTACAAGATGCACGGCAGGAACTGATCAAGGTTCCTCAGACAACACGTTCCAACCCACTACATGTACCACACAGAAGGACAAGGACAGCAGATACCTGGGACCCCCACCCCCAGCAGAGACCTGGGACCCCCCACCACCTGGAGGTTCCCCTCCAAGTCACTCACCACCCTGACTCGGAAATATATCGGCCATTCGTTCACTGTCGCTGGGGCAACATCCTGGACTTCGCTCCCTAACAGCACAGTGGGTGTACCTACACAGTGGTGGATCGAGAAGGCAGCTCACCACCACCTTCTCAAAGGCAGTTAGGGATGGGTAATAAATACTGGCCTAGCCAGCGAATTAATTGATTTAAAAATGGCACATTCTTCAGCAGAGATCATTGAGCACCGTCAGGAGGAAATGAAAATGAAATGAAAATCGCCTATTGTCACAAGTAGGCTTCAAATGAAGTTACTGTGGAAAGCCCCTAGTCGCCACATTCCGGCCTGTTCAGGGAGGCTGGTACGGGAATTGAACCGTGCTGCTGGCCTGCCTTGGTCAAACTGATTGTTCTCCTGGACCAGGAACACTGAGGCTCATTTCAGTAGCAGCCCGGGTAAAACACATTAACGCAGAGTACTAAACCTGCAACCATCCAAGGCTGTATGACACATCGACAGGGAACTAATCAATCAAACTCCATCACTGGAGAATCATCTTTTAAACATAAATTTAGAGTACCCAATTCATTTCTTTTCCGATTAAGGGGCAATTTAGCGTGGCCAATCCACCTACCCTGCACATCTTTGGGTTGTGGGGGCGAAACCCACACAGACACGGGGGAGAATGTGCAAACTCCACACGGACAGTGACCCAGAGCTGGGATTCGAACCTGGGACCTCGGCGCCGTGAGGCAGCAGTGCTAACCCCTGCGCCACCGTGCTGCCCCTACTGGAGAATCATCTTAAGGCAGTTTCTATCAGGATCTCGCAAACTGATCAGA
This sequence comes from Scyliorhinus torazame, assembly GCF_047496885.1. Lineage (NCBI taxonomy): Eukaryota > Metazoa > Chordata > Chondrichthyes > Carcharhiniformes > Scyliorhinidae > Scyliorhinus > Scyliorhinus torazame. The sequence goes on from NC_092724.1 coordinate 163,424,092, forward strand.
GAATTTTACAGAACAAAAAGAGGCCATTCAGCCCATCATATCTGTATTGACCCAATTGGTCCTCACACCCACACCCTCCCCTGCAAATCTCCTAGTTAGCCTTCTCATTGTCACTCCCCTTTGCTTTGCACAGGCAGCTATACGCCCAACAGTCCCAAGATAGCAAGATACAATTTTGTTGGAAGGATTTCAGAGCAGCACGGCAGCACAGTGGTTAGCACTGTGGCTTCACAGCACCAGGGTCCCAGGTTCAATTCCCCGCTGGGTCACTGTCTGTGCGGAGTCTGCACATCCTCCCCGTGTCTGCGTGGGTTTCCTCCGGGTGCTCCGGTTTCCTCATCCTCCCCGTGTCTGCGTGGGTTTCCTCCGGGTGCTCCGGTTTCCTCTCACAGTCCAAAGACGTGCAGGTTAGGTGGATTGGCCATGATAAATTGCCCTTCGTGTCCAAAAGGTTAGGAGGGGTTATTGGGTTACGGGGACAGGGTGGAAGTGAGGGCTTAAGTGGGTCGGTGCAGACTCGATGGGCCGAATGGCCTTCTTCTGCACTGTATGTATGCTCTATGTTCTATGGACAGTTCACTCAATTGATTCTGGGGATGAAGGGTTGTCTTCTGAGGAAAGGTTGAACAGGTTGGGTCTATACGCATTGGAGCTTTGAAGATTGGGAGGTGATCTTATTGAAACATCTAAGATCCTGAGGGGATCTGACAGGGCAGATGCTAAGAGGATGTTTCCCCTTGTGGGGAAGTCTAGAACTAGGAGACACAGGGGTGTCCCATTTCAGACAGGGTTGGGAAGTAATGCTTTCTCTCAGGGGGTCATTAGTCTGTGGAATTCTCTATCCAGAGAGCTGTGGAGGCTGGGTCACTGATTACGTACAACTGAATTGGATGACCGTTGACCACTAGGGGGTTAAAGGTAAACAGAAAATGCTGGAAAAACTCAGCAGGTTTGACATCGTCTGTGGAGAGAGAAACAGAGTTAACGCTTTGAGCCCTTCTAACTCTTCTTCAGAGCTAGAGAGGGAGGAATGTGATGGATTTTATAATGTGATGGAGATGGGGCGGGGCAGGTGGAGCAGAATAGAAGGTCAGGAATCGGTGAGAATTCAGGAGAGATTGACAAAGGTGTCATAGACACAAGACAAAGGGAGTGTTCAGGGTAGTGTTAAAGACTAAAGAATGTGCTAATGGTGGCATAAAGGTCAGGTAGCAGAATGTGTTAACAGCAGGACACGGGTCAGCGCCCTGTTAACACCAACCTTAAGAACAAGACACAGGCTGGCCTGGTGTGGGGGGGGGGGGTTAGGGAGAAAGATGAGGTTTAAAAAAAGACCGATATGGAGAAGAGAGTTCATGCAGTTGTTGAACTCAACGTAAAATCCCAAGGGCTGTAATATGCCAAATTGGGAGATGAGAAGATGCTTGCGCTAGACTTCTCTGGGGCATCGCAGCAGGCCAAAGACAGCCATGTGGGCATGAGAGCAAGATTCTGAGTTGAAATGACAAGCGACTGGGTGGTTGGGGTCGTGCTTGCGAAAGTGTTCCGCAAAGCAGTCCCCCAGTTTGCAGTTAGTCCTCCCAATGCAGAGGAGGAGATCCACTGGGAGCAGTGATTGCAAATTGAAGGGGGTGACAGTGAAACGCTGCTGAACCTGAAAGGAGTGTATGGGGCCCAGGACGGTGAGGAGGGGGCAGATAAAGGCTCAGGTGTGGCACCTTCTGCGATTGCATGGGAAGGTGCCACGGGAAGGGGATGAGGAGTTGGGAGTGTTTGAGGAGTGGAGCAGGGTGTCACGGAGGGAGCGGTCCCTGAGGAATGCTGACAGGAGTGTGGTGCAGTCATGCTGGAGTTGGCGGAAATGGCGAAGGATGATTATTTGAATGTGATGGGGTGGGAAGTGAGGACAAGGAGGACCCTCTCATGGTTCTGGGCAGGAGGGCAGGAGAAGGGGTGAGGGCAGAAGTCCAGAAGACTTTGCACCACCTGTTCCACCCCCTCTCTAACAGTATAAAACCCATCACATATCTCCCTCTCTTGTGGCCTGGCAGAGAGTCAGAAGAACTCAAAACGTTAACTCTGTTTCTTGCTCTACAGATGCTGCCAGACCTGCTGAGTATTTCCAGCACTTTGTGTTTCCGGATTTCAGCGACAGCAGCATTTCCTGCTTTGATATCAGGGAGTGGGGGATCCTGGGGAGCGGGAAGGAAAATGAGGTTCAGAACATGGCCAGCTCAGCCGCGATCCGAATGCTGGAGGAGGCTCGAGGGGCTGAATGGCCTCCTCCTGCTCGTAATTCTTGTGTGTTAGCCAACTTCTCTCCAATGCAGATTTCCTACTGAGCTACACAGAGGGAACTCAGAGTCGAACACAATCACCACTCAAAAGCCAAAGGTCCCCCAACAATCATTATTTTTTTATATATATAAACATTGCTTGTGTTTTCTAGTTGTTCCCCGCTATTCTTCCCACTAACACGTAATCCCAATGGGAATCCGGATGACCTTTTAGAAGTAAGATCTAGCAGTTTCATTATTTTTTGTAGAAAGCTAACAAAACCACGAAAAGCAGCAACAGTGTCAGAACCCGGGTGATGAAAAGCCTTTTCCGAGCTTTGACATTGAGATATCAGGCGGCGGGCATTGAAAAAAGTCCATTGTGTTGGATTTTTTTTGGAAAGGTCTCCTAAAAAATTAATGAGTCTCTTTACTAAAGAGCAAATGTACGGCGGATGCCTCATTAGTCACCATTATAATGAAGACCTGAACTTTTTAAACTCGGAGCAGGTGAATGAACACAGGTCTGGCTGACATTTTTCAGCACCACTAGACGACCTGGGTTTCCGTGTCTCGCCATTCTCAGAAGAAGACGTTAGCCCCACAAAGAGGGGGTTTGTGTGGTCGTAGGAGTTGGGAGCAGGCCACAGATGGAAAGGTTCAGGAACATTTCTAAACGCTAGTGTTCCCACAGTGAAAGCAACTCCGTCAACAGGATCTTAAAGAAAAAACTCAAACACAATCTCTTACCGCAGAAATAGCAGATAAACGGTGGTGAGGAGAGTTACCTGCCCGTAACTCTGCCCATCGAGACAGCAGCCCCAGCACAGCGTTCCAGAGGCACCTTTACCCCACTCGCCCAGAGTCAATCCCAATGGGAATCGGATTTTATATCCTGTCCCTCGTAATCCCATCCAGTGGGAAACACACATGATTGGATTGACCATCCAAATGAATAGGGCACTGGGTAATAACAGAGAGGGTGTAACCCTGGGGGGGTGGGGGGTGAATTGGTGGAGTGTAAATTGGGGACTGGAACTCAGGTGAGTATAAATCAGGGATTTAAAAAAGGATTCAAATTGAGGGGTGCAAATTAGGGGCATGTATAACAGGGGCAAATTGGTGGAATGCAAATCATGGGGGTGTAAATTGGAGGTGTACATTTGGGGGTGTAAATTGAGGGTGTAAATCAGGGGGTGTAAATCAGGGAGCTGTAGATTGGGGGTGTAAAACAGGAGGGTGTAGATTAAGGAGGTGTAAAGTGGACAAATCAGGGGTGAAAATTGTGAGTATAAATCAGGGGTATAAATTGTGGGCTGTAAATTGGGGGTGTAACTCGGGGGGTATAAATTGGGGGTGTAACTCGGGGGGTATAAATTGGGGGTGTAAATCAGGGGCGTGTAGATTGGGAGTGTAAATTGGGGGGGGTGTAAATTGGGGGTGTGAATTAGGGGGGTGTAAATTGGGGGGTAAATTGTCGGGGGTGTAAATTGGGGGTGTAAATCAGGGGATGTAAATCGGGGGGGTATGAATTGGGGTGTAAATTGGGGGGGTGTAAAAATCAGGGGGGAATTAATATGGGGGTGTCAAATGGGGGGGTGTAAATTGGGGGTGTGAATCGGGGGTGTAAATTGGGGGTGTAAATCTGGGTGGTATGAATTGGGGTGTAAATTGAGGGTGTAAATTGGTGATGTAAATTGAGTGTGTAAATCAGGGGATGTATATTGGGGGGTGTAAATATCGGGGGGGGTATAAATGGGGTGTGTGTAAATTGGGGGTGTAAATCCGGGATGTAAATTGGGGGTGTAAATGGGGGGTGTAAATGGGGGGTGTAAATTGGGGGTGTAAATTGGGGGTGTAAATCCGGGATGTAAATGGGGGGTGTAAATTGGGGGTGTAAATTGGGGTTGTAAATTGGGGTTGTAAATTGAGGTTGTAAATTGGGGCTGTAAATCAGGGGGTGTAAATCGGGGGCGTAAATCGGGGGTGTAAATTGGGGGTGTAAATGGGGGGTGTAAATTGGGGGTGTAAGTTGAGGTTGTAAATTGGGGCTGTAAATCAGGGGGTGTAAATCGGGGGTGTAAATCAGGGGGTGTAGATTGGGGGTGTAAATCAGGGGGTGTAAATCGGGGGTGTAAATTGAGGGTGTAAATTGGGGGTGTAAATCAGGGGGTGTAAATCAGGGGGTGTAAATTGGGGGTGTAAATCATGGGGTGTAAATCAGGGGGTGTAAATCGGGGGTGTAAATCAGGGGGTGTAAATGGGGGGTGTAAATTGAAGTTGTAAATTGTGGCTGTAAATCAGGGGGTGTAAATTGGGGGTGTAAATCGGGGGTGTAAATCGGGGGTGCAAATCAGGGGTGTAAATTGGGGGTGTAAGTTGGGGGTGTAAATTGGGGGTGTAAATTGGGGGGTGTAAATTGGGGGTGTAAATCGGGGGTGCAAATCAGGGGTGTAAATTGGGGGTGTAAGTTGGGGGGTGTAAATTGCGGGTGTAAATTGGGGGTGTAAATTGAGGTTGTAAATTGGAGCTGTAAATCAGGGGGTGTAAATTGGGGGTGTAAATCAGGGGGTGTAGATTGGGGGTGTAAATCAGGGGGTGTAAATCGGGGGTGTGAATCGGGGGTGTAAATTGAGGGTGTAAATCAGGGGGTGTAGATTGGGGGTGTAAATCAGGGGGTGTAAATCAGGGGTGTAAATTGGGGGTGTAAATCAGGGGGTGTAAATCAGGGGGTGTAAATTGGGGGTGTAAATCGGGGGTGTAAATCAGGGGGTGTAAATGGGGGGTGTAAATTGAAGTTGTAAATTGTGGCTGTAAATCAGGGGGTGTAAATTGGGGGTGTAAATTGGGGGTGTAAATCGGAGGTGTAAATTGAGGGTGTAAATCAAGGGGTGTAAATTGGGGGTGTAAATCGGAGGTGTAAATCGGAGGTGTAAATTGTGGCTGTAAATCAGTTAGTAAATCAGCCAGTTAGTCTTACTTCGGTGGTAGGCAAAGTAATGGAAAGGGTACTGAAGGATAGGATTTCTGAGCATCTGGAAAGACACTGCTTGATTAGGGATAGTCAGCACGGATTTGTGAGGGGTAGGTCTTGCCTTACAAATCTTATTGAATTCTTTGAGGAGGTGACCAAGCATGTGGATGAAGGTAAAGCAGTGGATGTAGTGTACATGGATTTTAGTAAGGCATTTGATAAAGTTCCCCATGGTAGGCTTATGCAGAAAGTAAGGAGGCATGGGATAGTGGGAAATTTGGCCAGTTGGATAACGAACTGGCTAACCGATAGAAGTCAGAGAGTGGTGGTGGATGGCAAATATTCAGCCTGGATCCCAGTTACCAGTGGCGTACCGCAGGGATCAGTTCTGGGTCCTCTGCTGTTTGTGATTTTCATTAATGACTTGGATGAGGGAGTTGAAGGGTGGGTCAGTAAATTTGCAGACGATACGAAGATTGGTGGAGTTGTGGATAGTAAGGAGGGCTGTTGTCGGCTGCAAAGAGACATAGACAGGATGCAGAGCTGGGCTGAGAAGTGGCAGATGGAGTTTAACCCTGAAAAGTGTGAGGTTGTCCATTTTGGAAGGACAAATATGAATGCGGAATATAGGGCTAACGGTAGAGTTCTTGGCAATGTGGAGGAGCAGAGAGATCTTGGAGTCTATGTTCATACATCTTTGAAAGTTGCCACTCAAGTGGATAGAGCTGTGAAGAAGGCCCATGGTGTGCTCGCGTTCATTAACAGAGGGATTGAATTTAAGAGCCGTGAGGTGATGATGCAGCTCTACAAAACTTTGGTAAGGCCACATTTGGAGTGCTGTGTACAGTTCTGGTCGCCTCATTTTAGGAAGGATGTGGAAGCTCTGGAAAAGGTGCAAAGAAGATTTACCAAGATGTTGCCTGGAATGGAGAGTAGGTCTTACGAGGAAAGGTTGAGGGTGCTAGGCCTTTTCTCATTAGAGCGGAGAAGGATGAGGGGCGACTTGATAAAGGTTTATAAGATGATCAGGGGAATAGATAGAGTAGACAGTCAGAGACTTTTTCCCCGGGTGGAACACACCATTACAAGGGGACATAAATTTAAGGTGAAAGGTGGAAGATATAGGAGGGATATCAAAGGTAGGTTCTTTACCCAGAGAGTAGTGGGGGCATGGAATGCACTGCCTGTGGAAGTAGTTGAGTCGGAAACATTAGGGACCTTCAAGCAGCTATTGGATAGGTACATGGATGACGGTAAAATGATATAGTGTAGATTTATTTGTTCTTAAGGGCAGCACGGTAGCATTGTGGATAGCGCAATTGCTTCACAGCTCCATGGTCCCAGGTTCGATTCCGGCTTGGGTCATTGTCTGTGCGGAGTCTCCACGTCCTCCCCGTGTCTGCGTGGGTTTCCTCCGGGTGCTCCGGTTTCCTCCCACAGTCCAAAGATGTGCGGGTTAGGTGAATTGGCCAATGATAAATTGCCCTTAATGTCCAAATTGCCCTTGGTGTTGGGTGGAGGTGTTGAGCTTGGGTATGGTGCTCTTTCCAAGAGCCGGTGCAGACTCAAAGGGCCGAATGGCCTCCTTCTGCACTGTAAATTCAATGATAATCTATGATTAATCTAGGACAAAGGTTCGGCACAACATCGTGGGCCGAAGGGCCTGTTCTGTGCTGTATTTTCTATGTTCTAAATCAGGGGGTGTAAATTGGGGGTGTAAATTGGGGGTGTAAATTGGGGGTGTAAATCGGGGGTGTAAATCAGGGGGTGTAAATGGGGGGTGTAAATCCGGTGTGTAAATCGGGGGTGTAAATCAGGGGTGTAAATTGGGGGTGTAAATCAGGGGTGTAAATCGGGGGTGTAAATCGGACAGTGATTCTATCCTTACAACTTCCTACTGGGCAGGTTCATTTATATTTACCCCCATGTGTTGAATATTTTGTCAGGTAGAATTTTCTGTTGTTCAACCTTATTTTATTTTTTGAGATCCATTTCCTTCTGTTTTGCCAGTTCCATGCTCAGTGAAGCATCTCCGTGCAGGTAAATAACACATCACTGCTACAAAACTCGGATTCCGTCCAACAGGGATTTTAACGAGGTTGTTAAAGGAACAGGAACATCATATCCGACTGGCTGAGGAGACTTACTGATCTCTACAGAACAAGACAAGTGAATCAGTGTGCACTGTGGACATGACAAGGGCTGTGAGCACTCCTGTTTAACAACTGTTAATTCAGCTCCCTCGCACTTGTCACATTCGGTAACCTCTCACCACCATTCCCAATGCGGACAATACTCAGTACCCATGAAAAAGTCCTTTCTCGAACCATTAACCCTCGCAACACTGTCAAGATTCCCGGAATTTCCCTCAACCTTCCAAACCCCATCTCTTCAGACTCAGCTGTAACTTGATTTTTCAGAAGACCTTTTCTGACCTCAGGACATCCCAAGGGCTTTACTTCCAATGAAATAGTTCTGAAGCGGGCTTACTGTTGTAATGTAGGAAGCAGGACAGTCAACGGGTGCACAGCAAGCTCCCACAAACAGCAATGTGATAATAACCAGGTGTGGTGAGGTTGGTTGAGGGTTAAACATTGGTGCTGGGACACCGGGAACGACTCCCTTCGTCTTCGTCCAAAAACAGCCTGAGGATCATTCGTGTCTCACCTGAGAGGGCAGACGGGGCCTCAGGTTAACATCTCTTCTCAAAGACATGTCTCAGACCGTGCAGCGTTCCCTCAGAGTTGCACTGGGAGTGTCAGTCTAAAGACGTGCAGGTTAGGTGGATTGGCCATGCTAAATTGCCCTTAGTGTCCAAAAAAATTTTGGTGGGGTTACGGGGACAGGGTGGGGGTTTGGGCTTAGGTAGGGTGCTCTTTCCAAGGGCCAATTCTATGATTCAGTCTCGGTTATTGGGTCAAACTGCCAGAATGGGGTTCCTCATATTTTTACCGGCTCGGGAGGTCGTAACCTGATTATAGTTGGTCAACATCGGAACGGAAATGGTGACAATGCCAACTGCCATCCATCTTAACCTGGCAGTCCACAGATTCATTAACATATTTAATACATTTATTCAGAGGCGTTCCCGTTATTTGAATTGTCCATAAGATAAGGAATGTTCGCTGTATAATCAGGTCAACTTGTTCAGTCACTTAAACTTGCTGACATGTCTGGCATGTTGAAAGCCATGTGAAGAAATGAATAATATTAATAATGTACAAAGACCTATTATCCAATTTTACTGGGTTAATTAATCCATACATTTCCTTGTCACCATTTCCTACACGGGAGAATAGAAGTGCTTCGTATATTGATTCTATAAATTACAACACGCCAGCTCAGGATGGCTGCATAGGGACCATCTCCAAAACCCTCATTCGACAACAATGCATTTATATAGCGCCTTTAGGGTAGGAAAACACCCAGAGGGGACAAAACTAAATTAACACCGAGACTCCCCTATCTCAGCAGTGTCAGATCTTGTTTGATAACAATCCAGCAATATCTGCGGGGTCGTTTTGTCACATTTGAAGTCGCTCTTCAGACTCAGGGTGTTGTTTCAGACATATTCGACCAGGTGACCATAAACCTGGTCAAAGATGTAGGTTACAATGACCGTCATAACGGAGGGCAGCGATGGCGAGAATTGGAGAGGTTGGGGAGGGCAGGGGGGGTGGGGGGTGGAGTGAGGGGGATAGGGATCCATACAGCTGAGTGCACGGCTGCTGATGGTGGAGTGAAGGATTTGGGGACCTTCAAGAGGCCTGAACTGCAGGAACGCACAGATCTCGGAGGGTTTAAGGCTGGAGGAGATTGCAGAGGTGAGGGGTGGGGGGTTTGGGAGTTGGGATTGGGGAGGGGGTTGGACCAGTGCCAAGCCTGGTAGCAGTAAAAAGAAAGCCTCATGATCAATGTCTCAGGACGATTAGAGATGGGCAATAAATGCTCGCCGAACCAACGGTGTCCACAGAAAGGACATCCTGCCTGATTCCAATGACTATCTCAGAGAGCTCGGGTGTCACCACAAAACAGGTGGAGGGGATTTGTATTCACTCACAGACCTGCCAGAGGATGTGTGTTAGGGTTCAGGAAATCACTGAAACATTCCTTGTAAACAGGAAATCTGGATCTCAAAACCAAGATTTTGAGACGTTCCATTGCTGGAAATTGGCATGAATTAAAATGTTTAAATTCAATTTCATATTGGAGTAAAAATAACTGGATTCAATTATTCTCTGTCACACTTTACATAGAATTCCCAGCCTGACAGTAAAATTCAGCACATTCGATCAATTCTGCTTCATATGAGCTTCCCCTTACTATGGCTTGTGCCTCTTTTTCGACCGAGGATTGGCAAATTTCGGAAGCATGGAGGGTACGGGAGAAGAAAGCCACGGGCCTGCCCGCTTGGTTGAGGGTGGCCGCCAGAGCTACGTCGGACGCATCGCTCTCGACCTGGAAGGGGAGGGACTCGTCAATGGCGTGCATCGTGGCCTTTGCAATGTCTGCTTTGATGCGGCTGAAGGCCTGGCGGGCCTCCGTCAACAGGGGGAAGGTTGTGGACTGGATTAGGGGTCGGGCTTTGTCTGCGTAGTTAGGGACCCACTGGGCGTAATAGCTGAAAAACCCGAGGCAGCGCTTCAGGGCCTTGGGGCAGTGAGGGAGGGGGAACTCCATAAGGGGGCGCATGCGCTCAGGGTCGGGGCCTGTAACTCCATTTCGCACTACGTAGCCGAGGATGGCTAGGCGGTCGGTGCTAAACACGCATTTATCCTTATTGTATGTCAGGTTAAGGATTTGCGCGGTCTGGCGAAATTTGCGGAGGGTAGTATCATGGTCCTGCTGGTCATAGCCGCAGATGGTGACGTTATCCAGATACGGGAATGTTGCGCGTAAGCCGTACTGGTCAACCATTCGGTCCATCTCGCGTTGGAAGACCGAGACCCCGTTAGTGACACCAAAGGGAACTCTTAAAAATTGATAGAGCCGCCCATCTGCTTCGAAGGCAGTGTACTTGCGGTCACTATTACGGAGGGGTAGCTGGTGGTAGGCAGACTTGAGATCCACCGTGGAGAAAACCTTGTAATGCGCAATCCTGTTCACCAGGTCGGCTATACAGGGGAGAGGGTACGCGTCCAGCTGCGTAATCCTGTTGATGGTCTGGCTGTAGTCAATGACCATCCTATGTTTCTCCCCGGTCTTTACCACTACTACTTGAGCTCTCCAAGGACTGTTGCTCGCTTCGATGACCCCTTCCCCCAGCAGCCTCTGGTCCTCCGACCTGATGAAGGTCCGGTCCTGGGTACTGTACCGTCTGCTCCTGGTGGTGACGGGTTTGCAATCCGGGGTGAGGTTCGCAAACAGGGAAGGCGGGTCGACCTTCAGGGTCGCGAGGCCGCAGACATAAGGGGAGGTATAGGGCCGCCAAATTTAAAGGTCAGGCTTTGCAAATGGCATTGGAAGTCCAACCCCAGGAGGGTAGCCGCGCAGAGGTGCGGCAGGACATACAGGCGGAAATTGTCAAATTTCCTGACTTGGACAGTGAGGTTCGCTAGGCAGAACCCCTTTATCTCCACCGAGTGTGACCCGAAGGCCAGGGAGATCCTTTGATTTACAGGGTGGATTTAATGTCCTTCCAACAGTTCGATCGCGGCATCATAGTTCTCCGCCTCCTCGATAAGGGGGTAGATCCCAGGGCTGACCCTTGAGCGCAGGAGATGCATTTTCTGTCCTTCTGAGGGGGTTCCTCCGGCCGTCTCCAGGTAGCCTTTAAAGCACCCCAGCCAGTGTTTAAATATTGCAGCCGAGTTCTCCGTGTGGGGGTTGAGTTGTAGGCACTCGGGTTTGATTCGGAGATCCATCCTTCCAGCTTAAATCTAGTCGATTAAATTGATGCGCGATCAATTACACTCAAGACGAAGTGATTTCATAACTGAAGGCTTTAATCTACTAGAACTCTTCCCCAGCAGCTTCGGTACAGAAAGTGAAGGCTGCTGGGACAGCACCATCTCTTATACTCCGCCTGTCAGGGCGGAGCTACGTAACAACAGCCAATGGTAGACTCCTGGGTCTAACCAATGGTCATCAGCCTCTTAGGTACCGCAATACCTGGTACTACCACACCTCTTTTATAATAATCTTTTATAATAATCTTTATTGTCACAAGTAGGCTTACATTAACACTGCAATGAAGTTACTGTGAAAACCCCCTTGTTTTGCTTCATCCGTTAGTCCGTCTATTCCTTTCTCCCTCGTGAGTTTATCCAGCTTCTCCTGAAACCTGTCGACACCCGAGGCAGCACGGTGGCGCAGTGGTTAGCTCTGCTGCCTCACGGCGCTGAGGACCCGGGTTCGATCCCGGCCCTGGGTCACTGTCCGTGTGGAGTTTGCACATTCTCCCCGTGTCTGCGTGGGTTTTGCCCCCACAACCCAAAGATGTGCTGGCGAGGTGGATTGGCCACGCTAAATTGCCCCTTAATTCTCCCAAATTCCTGTTTGGATATCTTAGTGATTTTCTTATACTTATGACCGTCTAGTTTCATTGCAAGCGGAAACCCTTTCTCTCTACCTAACATTTCAGAATCTTAAATCTGTCAGTTACCCCTCAGTCTTCCCTCTTCCACAATAACTGGCCTCTTCATTCATGCCGGATCTGGGTGACACCCAAAGTGCCGCTCCAAATCCTGATCCCGGAATACTGGCTGATGCATTGAATCTTTCATCAGAGACACATCCAAGGCCTTAGTTCCATCTCTTACCTGCAAGTCCGACCCTGGGGCTGTCAGACTCCATCTTTGTGCGACATGAAACTGCAACCTCTCACTCAGGGAAAGTGCTGGAGTCTGAACCATGACCTCCACACACACACACACCTCACCCCCACGCACAGACACACACCTCACCCCCACGCACAGACACACACCTCACCCCCACGCACAGACACACACCTCACCCCCACGCACAGACACACACACACACACCTCACCCCCACGCACAGACACACACCTCACCCCCACGCACAGACACACACCTCACCCCCACGCACAGACACACACCTCACCCCCACGCACAGACACACACACACACACCTCACCCCCACGCACAGACACACAGACACACACCTCACCCCCACGCACAGACACACACCTCACCCCCACGCACAGACACACACACACCTCACCCCCACGCACAGACACACAGACACACGCCTCACCCCCACGCACAGACACACACCTCACCCCCACGCACAGACACACACCTCACCCCCACGCACAGACACACACCTCACCCCCACGCACAGACACACAGACACACCTCACCCCCACGCACAGACACACACCTCGCCCCCACGCACAGACACACACCTCACCCCCACGCACAGACACACACCTCACCCCCACGCACAGACACACACACACCTCACCCCCAGGCACAGACACACACCTCACCCCCACGCACAGACACACACCTCACCCCCACGCACAGACACACACCTCACCCCCACGCACAGACACGCACCTCACCCCCACGCACAGACACACAGACACACACCTCACCCCCACGCACAGACACACACCTCACCCCCGCGCACAGACACACACCTCACCCCCACGCACACACACCTCACCCCCACACACCTCAGCCCCAGGCACACACACACCTCACCCCCACGCACACACACACACCTCACCCCCAGGCACACACACACCTCACCCCCACGCACACACACACCTCACCCCCACGCACACACACACCTCACCCCCACGCACAGACACACACCTCACCCCCACGCACACACACACCTCACCCCCACGCACACACACACCTCACCCCCACACACAGACAAACACCTCACCCCCACGCACAGACACACACCTCACCCCCACGCACAGACACACACCTCACCCCCACAAACACACCTCACCCCCACGCACAGACACACAGACACACACCTCACCCCCATGCACACACACACCTAACCCCCTCGCACACACACACCTCACCCCCACGCAAACACACACCTCACCCCCACGCACACAAACACACCTCACCCCCACGCACACACCCCCACCTCACCCCCACGCACAGACACACAGACACGCACCTCACCCCCACGCACAGACACACACCTCACCCCCACGCACAGACACACACCTCACCCCCACGCACAGACACACAGACACACACCTCACCCCCACGCACAGACACACACCTCACCCCCACGCACAGACACACACCTCACCCCACGCACAGACACACACCTCACCCCCACGCACAGACACACACCTCACCCCCACGCACAGACACACAGACACGCACCTCACCCCCACGCACAGACACACACCTCACCCTCACGCACAGACACACACCTCACCCCCACGCACAGACACACAGACACACACCTCACCCCCATGCACAGACACACACCTCACCCCCACGCACAGACACACACCTCACCCCCACGCACAGACACACACCTCACCCCCACGCACAGACACACACCTCACCCCCACGCACAGACACACAGACACGCACCTCACCCCCACGCACAGACACACTCCTCACCCCCACGCACAGACACACACCTCACCCCCACGCACAGACACACACCTCACCCCCACGCACACACACACACCTCACCCCCACGCACACACACACACCTCACCCCCACGCACACACACACCTCACCCCCACGCACACACACACCTCACCCCCACGCACAGACACACCTCACCCCCACGCACAGACACACAGACACACACCTCACCCCCACGCACAGACACACACCTCACCCCCGCGCACACACACCTCACCCCCACACACCTCACCCCCAGGCACACACACACCTCACCCCCACGCACACACACACCTCACCCCCAGGCACACACACACCTCACCCCCACGCACACACACACCTCACCCCCACGCACAGACACACACCTCACCCCCACGCACAGACACACACCTCACCCCCACGCACAGACACACACCTCACCCCCACGCACAGACACACCCCCACACACCTCACCCCCACGCACAGACACACACCTCACCCCCACGCACAGACACACACCTCACCCCCACGCACACAAACACACCTCACCCCCACGCACAGACACACACACACACACCTCACCCCCACGCACAGACACACACCTCACCCCCACGCACAGGCACACAGACACACACCTCACCCCCACGCACAGACACACACACACACACCTCACCCCCACGCACAGACACACACCTCACCCCCACGCACAGACACACAGACACACACCTCACCCCCACGCACAGACACACACAGACACACACCTCACCCCCACGCACACACACACACACACACTCCTCACCCCCACGCACAGACACACACCTCACCCCCACGCACAGACACACACCTCACCCCCACACACACACCTCACCCTCACGCACACACACACACCTCACCCCCACGCACAGACACACACCTCACCCCCACGCACAGACACACACACACCTCACCCCCAGGCACAGACACACACACACACACCTCACCCCCACGCACAGACACACACACACCTCACCCCCACGCACAGACACACACACACACCTCACCCCCACGCACAGACACACACACCCCCACCTCACCCCCACGCACAGACACACACACACACACCTCACCCCCACGCACAGACACACACCTCACCCCCACGCACAGACACACACACACACCTCACCCCCAGGCACAGACACACACCTCACCCCCATGCACAGACACACACCTCACCCCCACGCACAGACACACACACACCTCACCCCCACACACAGACACACCTCACCCCCACGCACAGACACACACCTCACCCCCACGCACACACACACCTCACCCCCACGCACACACACACCTCACCTCCACGCACAGACACACACCTCACCCCCACGCACAGACACACACCTCACCCCCACGCACACAAACACACCTCACCCCCACGGGCAGCCACACAGACACACACACACACCTTACAGACACACACAGGCACTCACACAGACACCTTGATGCACTATCAATTACGACGAGACGAGAGTAGAGAGTAATCGAGGCTTTATTACACAGAGATGTGTGGCCTCCTACTGCTGCTGCCGAAATGGCTGCAGTTCGGAGAGCACACACATTTATACTCCGCTTACTGGGTGGAGCCAGCAGCAGGGATCAACCCCTGTAGTACAGGGGCTTTACCGGAATACCCTCGTATGCAGTGCAGTATATACAATGTAATACAACAGTGGTGACAACCACATTCACCCCCTGTTAAAAATGAGTCCAGCGGGGGTGGTGGAAAACTATTTACATACAGGTTGTCATTAAAATTTCAGAGAAGGTTACAAATTTAGACGGTCGAGCGCCGCAGTGCTGATGGCGAGTCAGGCGTCGGCTCGGTCGTCGGTGACTCCGAGCGTGTCGACATCCTCTTCAAGAGGAGGACGGATTGTTCTGGAGCAGGGGGCTGTGGTGGGGTGCGCTGGGGGAAGGGAGGGTGGCGCTGGGGCAGAGGGGGGGGGGGTGTGTGTGAGGACCCAGCTGGTGCCAGGTCCCTGAGGGAGACTGTATCTTGGCGGCCGTCAGGGTACACTACGTAGGCGTACTGCGAGTTTGCGTGGAGTAGCTGTACCCTCTCAACCAACGGGTCCGCCTTGTGGAGCCGCACGGAGGAGAACGGGTCCTGGAGCTGCCAGCCACATTGGGAGCGAAAGCCCGGAGGTGGACTTCCTGGGGAAGGCAAAGAGACAGTCATGGGGGGTTTTGTTAGTCACCGTGCACAGGAGCGACCAAATGGAGTGAAGGGCGTTGGGGAGGACCTCCTGCCAGCGGGAGGCCGGGAGATTTCCGGACCGTAGGGCCAGCTGGACGGCCCTCCAGACCGTCCCATTCTCCCGCTCCACCTGCCCGTTTCCCCGGGGGTTGTAGCTGGTCGTCCTGCTCAAGGTGATACCCTTGCTGAGCAGGTACTGGCGCAGCTCATTGCTCATGAATGAGGATCCCCGGTCGCTGTGGACGTAGGCGGGGACACCGAACACAGCGAAGATGATGTTGAGGGCTTTGATGACGGTGGCAGACGTCATATCGGGGCATGGGATGGCGAAGGGGAACCTGGAGTACTCATCGACCACATTGAGAAAATACGTGTTGCGGTCGGTGGAGGGGAGGGTCCCTTTGAAGTGTAGCCACGTAAAATGGCTGATTCCCGATTAGAATGGCCAAACCCCGATTTAAAATGGCGAACGGAAGAGGCTGATGGGAAAATCAGCCAACAGGACTCAAACAGACAGCTGCAGGTAAAACGGTGTATTCGGCTCTGGGGAAGTCAGTCCAGACCGATACCTGTACCCATCAACATCACAACAACCCAGCCATCTGCATTTTAATCAGCCATCCCCGGGAACAATTGCTACAAATCAGCAACATAAAGCCGACCCAGACCTTTCGGCGCCAGCAGGAGCTGACACAAAGGAAGGTAAACGACCACCCCTCGATCAAGGAATCGCTCCAGCATTGGAGAAAATCGAACCAAGTGATTGGGACCAAGTCCAATCACTTGGAACCAGGTACAGGGTCCGCCCCGAGAGGCGGGAAGCCCCTGGGAACGAGAAGAATAGGGGCCAAGTTCAAATCAACCCTCCTCTTCCTCCTCGCAACCTTCGACAAAGAAAACTGTAAGTGTTACTCCAGCGATCGCTACCAGATAGGCGCTCCTGACTATCGACTTGTACCGGCTTTTGAATCCCGCAGGCTCAGAACCAGTTCGAAAGAGCCTCGGCCGTCAGGGGGAAAACGGTGGATGAATGAGTGGGCGGGCCTTGTCTGCATAGTTAGGGACCCACTGGGCGTAGTGCGAGAAGAACCCCAGGCATCGTTTGAGGGCCTTGGGGCAGTTGGGAAGGGGGAGATCCATGAGGGGGCGCATGCGATCGGGGTCGGGCCCTGGAACTCCGTTCTGGACCACATAGCCGAGGATGGCTAATCGGTTAGTGCTGAACACGCACTTCTCCTTGTTGTAGGTTAGGTTGAGGAGTTTAGCGGTGTGGAGAAATTTGGAAAGGTTAGCGTCGTGGTCCTGCTGATCGTGGCCGCAGATGGTGACGTTATCGAGGTACGGGAAAGTGGCCCACAGTCCGTACCGGTCAACCATTCGGTCCATCTCCCGTTGGAAGACCGAGACCCCGTTAGTGACGCCGAAGGGAACCCTAAGGAAATGGTAAAGGCGGCCTCCTGCTTCAAACGCAGTGTATGGGCCGTCCGCCTTGCGGATGGGGAGCTGGTGGTAGGCAGATTTCAGGTCCACTGTAGAGAAGATCCGGTACTGTGCAATCTGATTGACCATATCAGATATGCGTGGGAGGGGGTACGCGTCGAGCTGCGTGTACCGATTGGTGGTCTGACTGTAGTCAATAACCATCCTGTTTTTCTCCCCCGTTTTCACCACTACCACTTGGGCTCTTCAAGGGCTGTTGCTGGCCTCGATAATACCTTCCCGCAGCAGCTGCTGGACCTCGGACCTGATGAAGGTCCTGTCCTGGGCACTGTACCGTCTGCTCCTGGTGGCGACGGGTTTGCAATCCGGGGTGAAGTTTGTAAACAGAGAAGGCGGGTCAACCTTAAGGGTCGTGAGGCCGCATACAGTAAGGGGTGGGAGGGGCCCGTTGAATTTCAGGATTAGGCTCTGGAGGTTGCACTGGAAGTCCAGGCCGAGTAACAGGGCAGCGCAGAGGTTGGGGAGGACGTAGAGCCGGAAGCCGCTGAACTCTACGCCCTGGATGGTGAGGGTGGCGATGTAGTACCCCCGGATCACCACGGAGTGGATCCAGAGGCCAGGGAGGTTCTTTGGTTAGCGGGGTGTACCGCGAGGGAACAGCGCCTTACCGTATCGGGGTGGATGAAGCTCTCAGTGCTCCCGGAGCCCAGAAGGCCGGATATCTCATGCCCGTCACCTTCACCTTTGTCGACGCAGTCGCAAGGTTGTGTGGTCGGAACTGGTCGGTCGTGACGGAGGCGAGACACGGCTGGTCGTCGGCGGTTGCAGGCGATGAGCGGCCCAATGAGGTGCCCGACGGGCAGGGGTCCTGAGGCGGGGAAGATGGCGGCGCCCAGGGGCCGCACGTGGTCTGAGGCGAGGAAGATGGCAGCGCCCACTGGCCGCACGCGGGGGGTGGAGGGACAATAGCGGCGATTGAGCGGGCCTGGCACACTGCAGCGAAATGTCCCTTCTTGCCGCAGGTCTTGCAGAGGGCGCTCTGTGCTGGGCAGCGCTGCCAGGGTGTTTTGTCTGTCCACAGAAGTAGCACTTGGGTCCCCCGGGGTTGGTTGGCTGCCGCGGGCCGCAGGCGTGGGGTTGGTTGGGGGCAGTCGCTGATGGGGTCCACGATGGGGTGGCCGCTGGCGGGGTCCACGATGCCCAGGAGGGGTGAGCCGTGCGGTCGGGGGCATACGCCTGTACGTTGCGTGAGGCGACTGTGAGCGAGAGCGCTAGTTTCTTGGTCGCCGCAAGGTCAAGTGTAGCCCCTTCTAAGAGGCGCCGGCGGATGTAGGCCGACCCTATACCCGCAATGAACGCATCTCTCATTAGCAGGTCAGAATGTTCAGCGGCCGAAACGGCCTGGCAGTCACAGTCTCTCACCAGGGCGAGCAGAGCACGCCAGAAATCTTCCACACACTCACTGGGAAGTTGGTGCCGCGTGGACAGGAGGTGCCTGGCGTAGATCTTGTTGGTCTGCTGAGTGCAGTTCTCCTTCAGTAGCGCCATGGCCTCTCCGTAGGTCGGCGCATCCTGGATGTGGGGAAGACATCGGAGCTCAGCTGCGTGTACGGAATCTGGAGCTTCTGTGCTTCTGGGATTGGGTCTGTCGCAGATCCGATGTATGCTCCAAAGCAAGCTAGCCAATGTGCAAAGTCCTTTTTAACGTTGTCTGCTTGAGGATGCAGCTGCAGGCGATCCGGCTTGATGCGGAGATCCATCGTTGTAAAATCTCTGTGAAATAAATTGATGCACTATCAATTACGACGAGACGAGAGTAGAGAGTAATCGAGGCTTTATTACACAGAGATGTGTTGCCTCCTACGGCTGCTGCCGTATGCCGAAATGGCTGCAGCTCGGTGAGCACACACATTTATACTCCACCTACTGGGTGGAGCCAGCAGGCAGGGACCTACCCCCGTACCTGTAGTACAGGGGCCTTACCGTAATACCCTTGTATGCAGTGCAGTATATACAATATAATACAACAGTGGTGACTACCACACACCTCACCCACACACTCAGACACAGACACACAGAATCTAAAAGACAAAATGCTGGTAAATCTCAGCCAGTCTGGCAGCATCTCGGGGCTCTGTACTGATGCTGCCAGATCTGCCGAGATTTTCCAGCATTTTTTCTTTAGGTTTCAGATTCCAGCATCCGCAGTAAATTTGCTTTTCTACACAGACACACACACACACACACACAGACAGACAGACAGACACACACACACACAGACAGACAGACACACACACAGACACACAGACAGACACACACACACACAGACACACACACACACACAGGCAGACACACACACACAGACAGACACAAACACAGACACACACACAGACAGACACAGATACACAGACACACACACACACACAGACACACACACACAGACAGACAGACAGACACACACACACACACACAGACAGACACAAACACAGACACACACACAGACAGACACAGACAGACACACAGATACACAGACACACACAGACACAAACACAGACAGACACAAAGGCACACACACAGACACACAGACAGACACAGACACACAGACAGACACAGACAGGCAAACAGATACACAGACACAAACACAGACACACACACACACAGACACACACACGCAGACACACACACAGGCACACACACAGGCACACACACAGGCACACACACAGACACACACACAGAGACACAGACAGACGCACAGATACACAGACACACACACACACAGACAGACACACACTCAGACAGACACAGACAGACAGACACACACACAGACAGACACACAGATACACAGACACACACACACACAAGACAGACACACAGCTACACACACACACACGCACACTGTCATGTGAGAGTACCTTTAAGAAATGGGTGTTTATAAATGGGTGTGTATATAAATATCTGTAGTGAGAGCACCTTTAAGAAATGGGTGTTTACTACTGCAGTGATGTCAGAGGGTGGGTGGAGCTGGGCTGTCTGTCAGCTTTTTACTTTCGTTTTTGAGCAGATTGCAGGGTGTGTTTTAGTTTCGTTTTCAGTGTTGGAGCTGAAGCCAGACAGAGCAGGTGTACTGCTGTTCTCTCTGCCATCAAAAGACTATCTCTTGATCATTTGGTGAATTCAGAATTATAAATGTTCTCAGTAGTGAATGTAAACCTAATGTGCTTCTGTCAAAAAGTGTTTATTTTGTCTTCTGGGTGTTGTTTGGGAAGTTATTAAGCATTACTTAATGTTGTATTCTTTGGGGGTTGTATTTGAATTGATGGTTGCTAAGATGTTCACTGTATGTTTTAAAAAGGTTAACTTGAGTTCATGGAATAAACATTGTTTTGCTTTAAAAAATACTTTTCCATTTCTGCTCTACCACACCTGTAGAGTGGGCTGTGTGCTCCCCATACCACAATCTAGTAAATGTTGTGGGTCAGGTGAACTCTATGATACACTTTGGGGTTCTCTAAACCCTGGCACATAACAACACAGACACACACACAGGCACACAACACACACAAACACACACACACATACACAGACACACACAGACACAGGCACACAACACACACAGACACACACACACAAACACAGATACACACACACAGACACACACACAGACAGACAGACACACACACACACACAAACACAGATACACACACACAGACACACACGCAGCCAGACACACACACAGACAGACAGACACACACACACACACACACAAACACAGATACACACACACAGACACACACGCAGCCAGACACACACACAGACAGACAGACACACACACAGACACACAAACACAGATACACACACACAGCCAGACACACACACAGATACACACACACAGCCAGACACACAACCAGACACACACACACCTCACGCACGCACATACACACAGATTTATAAAGGATAGAACCATTAGACACCCTGGGCCTCTTCCGAGATTCAGGGTCAGTGAATTAAGTATTAGCACCCTGGCAGCGAGCTGGGGTGAACAGTTGTTACTCAGGCTTGTTCTGTTTTTAACATTGATGTGGTGACAGTTATAGCTGCTGAAGACACGGCTTAACAGAATATTGAGAATCACAATGGGAGCTCCTGTGGCATTGTTCATTGTTGTGGGCACAATGCTTTCAAACAACAGGGCCTTGTAATGTGGAAGACTCGCAGCCCTGGAGCACAGTCACTGAAGAGCACTTCAGCAGTTGTTAAGTGGGGAGCTTGATTGACTCTCAGACAAAAGGTTCATAGATTCAAGATCCAACTCCAGAGATTTCAACATGAGATCTAGGCTGACCCTTCCAGTGCAGTACCGAGGGAGTGCTGCACTGTCAGAGGGTCAGTACTGAGGGAGTGCTGCACTGTCAGAGGGCCAGTACTGAGGGAGTGCCGCAATGTCAGAGGGTCAGTACTGAGGGAGTGCCGCAATGTCAGAGGGTCAGTACTGAGGGAGTGCTGCCCTGTCAGAGGGTCAGTACTGAGGGAGTGCTGCACTGTCAGAGGGTCAGTACTGAGGGAGTGCCGCACTGTCAGAGGGTCAGTACTGAGGGAGTGCTGCACTGTCAGAGGGTCAGTACTGAGGGAGTGCTGCACTGTCAGAGGGTCAGTACTGAGGGAGTGCTGCCCTGTCAGAGAGACAGTACTGAGGGAGTGCTGCACTGTCAGAGGGTCAGTACTGAGGGAGTGCTGCACTGTCAGAGGGTCAGTACTGAGGGAGTGCTGCACTGTCAGAGGGTCAGTACTGAGGGAGTGCCGCACTGTCAGAGGGTCAGTACTGAGGGAGTGCTGCACTGTCAGAGGGTCAGTACTGAGGGAGTGCTGCCCTGTCAGAGGGTCAGTACTGAGGGAGTGCTGCCCTGTCAGAGGGTCAGTACTGAGGGAGTGCTGCACTGTCAGAGGGTCAGTACTGAGGGAGTGCTGCACTGTCAGAGGGTCAGTACTGAGGGAGTGCTGCCCTGTCAGAGAGACAGTACTGAGGGAGTGCTGCACTGTCAGAGGGTCAGTACTGAGGGAGTGCTGCACTGTCAGAGGGTCAGTACTGAGGGAGTGCTGCACTGTCAGAGGGTCAGTACTGAGGGAGTGCCGCACTGTCAGAGGGTCAGTACTGAGGGAGTGCTGCACTGTCAGAGGGTCAGTACTGAGGGAGTGCTGCCCTGTCAGAGGGTCAGTACTGAGGGAGTGCTGCCCTGTCAGAGGGTCAGTACTGAGGGAGTGCTGCACTGTCAGAGGGTCAGTACTGAGGGAGTGCTGCCCTGTCAGAGAGTCAGTACTGAGGGAGTGCTGCACTGTCAGAGGGTCAGTACTGAGGGAGTGCTGCACTGTCAGAGGGTCAGTACTGAGGGAGTGCCGCACTGTCAGAGGGTCAGTACTGAGGGAGTGCTGCACTGTCAGAGGGTCAGTACTGAGGGAGTGCCGCACTGTCAGAGGGTCAGTACTGAGGGAGTGCTGCACTGTCAGAGGGTCAGTACTGAGGGAGTGCCGCACTGTCAGGGGGTCAGTACTGAGGGAGTGCCGCACTGTCAGAGGGTCAGTACTGAGGGAGTGCCGCACTGTCAGAGGGTCAGTACTGAGGGAGTGCCGCACTGTCAGAGGGTCAGTACTGAGGGAGTGCCTCACTGTCAGAGGGTCAGTACTGAGGGAGTGCTGCACTGTCAGAGGGTCAGTACTGAGGGAGTGCTGCACTGTCAGAGGGTCAGTACTGAGGGCGTGCTGCACTGTCAGAGGGTCAGTACTGAGGGAGTGCCGCACTGTCAGAGGGTCAGTACTGAGGGAGTGCCGCACTGTCAGAGGGTCAGTACTGAGGGAGTGCCGCACTGTCAGAGGGTCAGTACTGAGGGAGTGCCGCACTGTCAGAGGGTCAGTACTGAGGGAGTGCCGCACTGTCAGAGGGTCAGTACTGAGGGAGTGTGGCACTGTCAGAGGGTCAGTGCTGAGGGAGTGCCGCACTGTCAGAGGGTCAGTACTGAGGGAGTGCTGCACTGTCAGAGGGTCAGTACTGAGGGAGTGCTGCATTGTCAGAGGGTCAGTACTGAGGGAGTGCTGCACTGTCAGAGGGTCAGTACTGAGGGAGTGCTGCATTGTCAGAGGGTCAGTACTGAGGGAGTGCTGCACTGTCAGAGGGTCAGTACTGAGGGAGTGCCTCACTGTCAGAGGGTCAGTACTGAGGGAGTGCTGCACTGTCAGAGGGTCAGTACTGAGGGAGTGCTGCATTGTCAGAGGGTCAGTACTGAGGGAGTGCTGCACTGTCAGAGGGTCAGTACTGAGGGAGTGCTGCATTGTCAGAGGGTCAGTACTGAGGGAGTGCTGCACTGTCAGAGGGACAGTACTGAGGGAGTGCCGCACTGTCAGAGGGTCAGTACTGAGGGAGTGCCGCACTGTCAGAGGGTCAGTACTGAGGGAGTGCTGCATTGTCAGAGGGTCAGTACTGAGGGAGTGTGGCACTGTCAGAGGGTCAGTGCTGAGGGAGTGCCGCACTGTCAGAGGGTCAGTACTGAGGGAGTGTGGCACTGTCAGAGGGTCAGTGCTGAGGGAGTGCCGCACTGTCAGAGGGTCAGTACTGAGGGAGTGCTGCACTGTCAGAGGGTCAGTACAGAGGGAGTGCTGCATTGTCAGAGGGTCAGTACTGAGGGAGTGCTGCACTGTCAGAGGGTCAGTACTGAGGGAGTGCTGCATTGTCAGAGGGTCAGTACTGAGGGAGTGCTGCACTGTCAGAGGGTCAGTACTGAGGGAGTGCCTCACTGTCAGAGGGTCAGTACTGAGGGAGTGCTGCACTGTCAGAGGGTCAGTACTGAGGGAGTGCTGCATTGTCAGAGGGTCAGTACTGAGGGAGTGCTGCACTGTCAGAGGGTCAGTACTGAGGGAGTGCTGCATTGTCAGAGGGTCAGTACTGAGGGAGTGCTGCACTGTCAGAGGGACAGTACTGAGGGAGTGCCGCACTGTCAGAGGGTCAGTACTGAGGGAGTGCCGCACTGTCAGAGGGTCAGTACTGAGGGAGTGCCGCATTGTCAGAGGGTCAGTACTGAGGGAGTGCCGCACTGTCAGAGGGTCAGTACTGAGGGAGTGCTGCATTGTCAGAGGGTCAGTACTGAGGGAGTGCCGCACTGTCAGAGGGTCAGTACTGAGGGAGTGCTGCATTGTCAGAGGGTCAGTACTGAGGGAGTGCTGCACTGTCAGAGGGACAGGCTTTACTGCCTTGCTCCAATTTGCAGATTTGCCACGAACTGATCCCGCCCATTGTGCGCGGTATTCCCCTTGCGTTGAATCTCGCAAGGCGTTGCGAGCTGGGTTGATCCTGGAAGTGGGGTCTCCCGGTTATCACCGTCCGTGCTGCGCTGCGGAGAGCTGCTTTTCCTGCACAGCGCGGTGAGGGTCGCACCCATCGAGTTTTACAGCTCAGAACGAGGCACTTCGGCCCATCCTGTGTGTATCGGCCATCAAGCGCTGAACTATTCTAATCCCATTTTCCAGCACTTGCTCCATCGCCTTGTACGTTCTGGTGCTTCACATGCTCATCGAAAAACCTCTGGAAAGGTCAAAGGGCTCCTGCCTCCACCACCCTGTCAGGCAGCGAGTTCCAGACTCCCACCACCCTCTGAGGCAAAAGGTTTTTCCTCAAAATTCCTCAAAACCTCCAGCCCTTATCAAAAATCAATGCCCCCTCATTATTGACCCCTCTACTAAGGGGAACGGTTTATTCCTATCCACCCTATCTACGTCCCTGAATTCCTCAGGGTTAATTTCCATCCAGTTCTACCCACCCCCCCCCCAGCCTGGCCCACATCCTGTGCAGTCACTCCGACACCTCCCTTTGCCCAGGGTCTCATTATTCCGATTGTAAGTCAGTCAGCACAGGAAATACAACTTCTATTAGCTTTCTGTCCAATCTCTTGCTCTTTGAGCTGAGAATTTTCAGTGCGGGTGTGAAGGAAACGTGTTTGCACGCTGCTGTGTTGAGTCAGAGCTCCCAGCGGGAGCTTGGGTTCAAAGGCTCAGATCAGCACGTGCTGTGTGTTAACCCTCTTCCGACCTCACACACGGGATGCCCAAACCCAACACTGCACCAACTCTTCCCGGCTCCTGACTTAACCAAGTTGACAATCTGGTACCAATTAGTGTGGAATGATGAGTGGACCCACGCTGTGGATTTTCACCTATTCGAAAACGATTGACAGCATCGGAGGACTGTGCCGAGAATGTGAATTAGTCCTTCAGTCTCAGGGCGTTGTACAGTCATATTTGAGCCATTATGGGACAGAAGGAGGCCATCAGGCCCATCAAGTCAATGCTAGCTCTCTGCAGAGTGTTCAGTCAGTCCATTCCCCTGCTCTATCCCACAAGATAACTTCCCTCAAGAGCCTATCCAGTTCCCGTTTGAAACCATCTCCACTTCCATGGCCCTCATAGTGAGAGAGCACCAGCTCATTAACACTCACTGTGTAAAACTATTCTTCCACACAACCCAAAACCCTCCGTATCTCTTTCCCAAATCCTTAAACCTGCATGCTGTACAATCAGCCAATGGCAACAACTTTTCCTTGTGTACCTCATCTTAACCTGACACAATCTTGTACACCCTTCGATGAAATCTCCCCTCAGTACAGCTTTGCTCCATCAACGCTCCAAGTTGTTGAGTTCCTCCACTTGGGAAAGGGGTGTGGAAATGTAAGACCTTAAAACTCAGAACTTTAGCAAAGTAATGCTGGAAATCTGAACTAAAAATAAGGTAATTGTTCTTGAATGGCGGGTGTACTGTAATCCGGGGCATGGGGTGGCTGCCCACTGACTGGAGAGCCACTGAGCTCCCTTGTGGAAGGCCCTCTGGTTGAAGTGCCAATCAGCTACAGTAGCTCGTCACATTACTCCTTCCAAAGTGTATCACCTCACACTTTTCAGGGTTAAATTCCATCTGCCACTGATCTGCCCATCTGACCATCTGACCATCCCGTCTATAACTTCCTGTAACCCAGGACACTCAACCTCACTGTTAACCTCCCGGCCAATCTGTGTGTCATCCGCAAACTTACTGATCCTGTACCCCACATAATCATCTAAGTTTTTTATATAAATCCTTAACCTTTTCTCCAGCTGATAGAGAATTCATTTCTCGAATCTTTCTTCACTGATTACCTCCTTCACAGTTAGCAGAAACCTTCTCTCCACTAACTCCAATCGTGCTGGCACATTTTTGATGGGCTGAATTGTTTTAAGGTTTTATAGGCTCAGTGTGAAGTTTAGTCTGATAATGTTTCTTTGGGGAGTCCTGTGGCTGTTTTACTGGATTAAAGGCACGATACAAATGCCAGTTGCTACTGTCGTTTGATTTTGATCAGATTGTTTAACTCTGCCTATGCGAATTCATTCATAACAACACCAGGAGATGCTTTGTTTTGTGATGTGCAGTCCGGTACAGGTTACTGTGAACAGATGGTCTTTTCCTGGCTCTCTCTTCCTGTATACTTTTCTCAGTTTTAATCACTGTCCCATTGTAAACCTGATCCAAGTCCCTCCGCAATTAACTCCATCTTCCACCTTTCCTGCACTGCATTTAATAGTCTCCTTAGCCACCCAGTCCAAAAACAATAAAGCTGGCATTTATACAGCACATTTCCTGAGCTCAGGATGTCTCGAAGCGCATGACAGCCTCTGAAATACTTTTATGAGGAATCGTCACCACCTTTATGTACAAAACACATCAGCTGATTTGTGCACAACAAGATCCCATAAGTAGCAATGAGACAATAAATAGATAATCTGTGATTGAGGGGAAAATATTGACAAGGATTCCAGGAAATATTTCTCTATTCTTCTCTGAATATGGCTGTGGGACCTTTTACATCGATTTGTGAGGTGAACACAGGCCCCCAGTCTAATATCTTATCTTATAGACGCCACCACCTGGGAACGCCACCACCTGGGAACGCCACCACCCGGGAACACCACCACCTGGGAACGCCACAACCTGGGAACGTCGACACCTGGGAACACCACCACCTGGGAATGCCACCACCTGGGAATGTCGACACTTGGGAACGTCGACACCTGGGAACGTCGACACCTGGGAACACCAGCAGCTGGGAACGACACCAGCTGGGAACACCTCCACCAGGAAACGCAGCCACCTGGGAATGCCACAACCTGGGAACGCCACCACCTGGGAATGTCGACACCTGGGAACTCCACCACCTGGGAACGCCACCACCTGGGAACACTGCCACCTGGGAATGTCAACACATGGGAACACCGCCACTAGGGAACACCACCAACTGGGAACACCACCACCTGGGAATGCCGCCACCTGGGAACGCTGCCAACTGGGAACGCCACTACCTGGGAACACCGCCACCTGGGAATGCCACAACCTGGGAACCCCGCCACCTGGGAACCCTGCCACCTGGGAATGCCACAACCTTTGAACACTACCACCTGGGAATGCCACCACCTGGGAATGCCGCCATCTGGGAATGCCGCCACCTGGGACGCCACCACCTGGGAACGCCACCACCTGGGAATGTCGACACCTGGGAACACCACCACCTGTGAACGCCACCACCGGGGCACGCCACGACCTGGGAAAGTCGACACCTGGGAACACCACCACCTGGGAACACCACCACCTGGGAATGTCGACACCTGGGAACACCACCACCTGGGAACGCCACCACCTGGGAATGCCACCACCTGGGAACGTCGACACCTGGGAACGTCGACACCTGGGAACGTCGACACCTGGGAACACCACCAGCTGGGAACGCCACCAGCTGGGAACACCGCCACCAGGAAACGCAACCACCTGGGAATGCCACCACCTGGGAACGCCACCACCTGGGAACGTCGACACTTGGGAACGTCGACACCTGGGAACGTCGACACCTGGGAACACCACCACCTGGGAACACCACCAGCTGGGAACGCCACCAGCTGGGAAAACCGCCACCAGGAAATGCAGCCACCTGGGAATGCCACCACCTGGGAACACCATCACCTGGGAACGTCGACACCTGGGAACTTCACCACCTGGGAACGCCACCAACGAACACCACCACCTGGGAACGCCGCCAGCTGGGAACACTGCCACCTGGGAACATCAACACATGGGAACACCGCCACCTGGGAACACCACCAACTGGGAACACCACCACCTGGGAATGCCGCCACCTGGGAACGCCGCCACCTGGGAACACCACTACCTGGGAACACCGCCACCTGGGAACACCGCCACCTGGGAACACCGCCACCTGGGACACCGCCACCTAGGAATGCCACAACCTGGGAACCCCACCACCTGGGAACCGCGCCACCTGGGAATGCCACAACCTGTGAACGCCACCACCTGGGAATGCCGCCACCTGGGAATGCCGCCATCTGGGAATGCCGCCACCTGCAAACACCGCCACCTGGGAACATCACCACCTGGGAACACCACCACCTGGGAACACCACCTCCTGGGAGCACAGCCTCCTGGGAACGCCAGCACCTGGGAACGTCGGCACCTGGGAACACTGCCACCTGGGAACTCCACCACCTGGGAATGCCGCCAGCTGGGAACGCCGCCAGCTGGGAACACCACCACCTGGGAAAGCCACCACCTGGGAATGCCACCAGCTGGGAACGTCAACACCTGGGAACGCCACCACCTGGGAACGTCGACACCTGGGAACGTCGACACCTGGGAACACCATCACCTGGGAACGCCACCACCGGGGAACGCCACGACCTGGGACCGTCGACACCTGGGAACACCAACACCTGGGAATGCCACCAGCTGGGAACGCCACCAGCTGGGAACGCCACCAGCTGGGAACACTGCCACCAGGAAACGCAGCCACCTGGGAATGCCACCACATGGGAACGTCGACACCTGGGAACTCCACCACCTGGGAACACCACCAACGAACACCACCACCTGGGAACGTCGACACCTGGGAACGCCACCACCTGGGAACGCCACCACCTGGGAACACTGCCACCTGGGAATGTCAACACATGGGAACACCGCCACTAGGGAACACCACCAACTGGGAACACCACCACCTGGGAATGCCGCCACCTGGGAACGCTGCCAACTGGGAACGCCACTACCTGGGAACACCGCCACCTGGGAATGCCACAACCTGGGAACCCCGCCACCTGGGAACCCTGCCACCTGGGAATGCCACAACCTTTGAACACTACCACCTGGGAATGCCACCACCTGGGAATGCCGCCATCTGGGAATGCCGCCACCTGGGACGCCACCACCTGGGAATGTCGACACCTGGGAACACAACCACCAGGAAACGCCACCACCGGGGCACGCCACGACCTGGGAAAGTCGACACCTGGGAACACCACCACCTGGGAACACCACCACCTGGGAATGTCGACACCTGGGAACACCACCACCTGGGAACGCCACCACCTGGGAATGCCACCACCTGGGAACGTCGACACCTGGGAACGTCGACACCTGGGAACGTCGACACCTGGGAACACCACCAGCTGGGAACGCCACCAGCTGGGAACACCGCCACCAGGAAACGCAACCACCTGGGAATGCCACCACCTGGGAACGCCACCACCTGGGAACGTCGACACTTGGGAACGTCGACACCTGGGAACGTCGACACCTGGGAACACCACCACCTGGGAACACCACCAGCTGGGAACGCCACCAGCTGGGAAAACCGCCACCAGGAAATGCAGCCACCTGGGAATGCCACCACCTGGGAACACCATCACCTGGGAACGTCGACACCTGGGAACTTCACCACCTGGGAACGCCACCAACGAACACCACCACCAGGGAACGCCGCCACCTGGGAACACTGCCACCTGGGAACGTCAACACATGGGAACACCGCCACCTGGGAATGCCGCCACCTGGGAACGCTGCCACCTGGGAACACCACTACCTGGGAACACCGCCACCTGGGAACACCGCCACCTGGGAATGCCACAACCTGTGAACGCCACCACCTGGGAATGCCGCCACCTGGGAATGCCACCATCTGGGAATGCCGCCACCTGCAAACACCGCCACCTGGTAACACCGCCACCTGGGAACACCACCACCTGGGAACACCACCTCCTGGGAGCACAGTCTCCTGGGAACACCACCTCCAGGGAAAGCCACCACCTGGGAACACCACCACCTGGGAACACCACCACCTGGGAACACCACCTCCTGGGAGCACAGCCTCCTGGGAACGCCAGCACCTGGGAACGTCGGCACCTGGGAACACTGCCACCTGGGAACTCCACCACCTGGGAATGCCGCCAGCTGGGAACGCCGCCAGCTGGGAACACCACCACCTGGGAAAGCCACCACCTGGGAATGCCACCAGCTGGGAACGTCGACACCTGGGAACGCAACCAGCTGGGAAAGCCACCACCTGGGAACACCACCACCTGGGAACACCACCACCTGGGAACGTCAACACCTGGGAACGCCACCACCTGGGAACGTCGACACCTGGGAACGTCGACACCTGGGAACACCAACACCTGGGAATGCCACCAGCTGGGAACGCCACCAGCTGGGAACGCCACCAGCTGGGAACACTGCCACCAGGAAACGCAGCCACCTGGGAATGCCACCACATGGGAACGTCGACACCTGGGAACGTCAACACATGGGAACACCGCCACCTGGGAACACCACCAACTGGGAATGCCACCATCTGGGAACGCTGCCACCTGGGAACACCACCACCTGGGAACGTCGACACCTGGGAACGCCACCACCTTGGAACGCCACCACCTGGGAACGTCGACACCTGGGAACGTCGACACCTGGGAACACCACCACCTGGGAACGTCGACACCTGGGAATGCCACCACCTGGGAACGCCACCACCTGGGAACGCCACCACCTGGGAACGTCGACACCTGGGAACGTCGACACCTGGGAACGCCACCACCTGGGAACACCGCCACCTGGGAACGCCGACACCTGGGAACGTCGACACCTGGGAACGTCGACACCTGGGAACACCACCACCTGGGAACGCCACCACCTGGGAACACCACCACCTGGGAACACCACCACCTGGGAACACCGCCACCAGGAAACGCAGCCACCTGGGAATGCCACCAGCTGGGAATGCCATCACCTGGGAATGTCGACACTTGGGAACGTCGACACCTGGGAACGCAACCACCTGGGAACGCAACCACCTGGGAACGCCACCAGCTGGGAACACTGCCACCTGGGAACTCCACCACCTGGGAATGCCGCCAGCTGGGAACGCCGCCACCTGGGAACACCACCACCTGGGAATGCCACTGCCTGGGAATGCTACCACCTGGGAATGCCACCAGCTGGGAACGCCACCAGCTGGGAAAACCACCACCAGGAAATGCAGCCACCTGGGAATGCCACCACCTGGGAACACCATCACCTGGGAACGTCGACACCTGGGAACTTCACCACCTGGGAACACCACCAACGAACACCACCACCTGGGAACGCCACCTCCTGGGAACACTGCCACCTGGGAACGTCAACACCTGGGAATGCCGCCAGCTGGGAACACCGCCACCTGGGAACACCACCACCTGGGAAAGCCACCACCTGGGAATGCCACCACCTGGGAACGTCG
Source organism: Scyliorhinus torazame (assembly GCF_047496885.1). Lineage (NCBI taxonomy): Eukaryota > Metazoa > Chordata > Chondrichthyes > Carcharhiniformes > Scyliorhinidae > Scyliorhinus > Scyliorhinus torazame. The sequence continues at coordinate 163,456,199 of NC_092724.1, forward strand.
ACACCTGGGAAAGCCGCCACCTGGGAAAGCCACCACCTGGGAACACCACCACCTGGGAACGTCGACACCTGGGAAAGCCGCCACCTGGGAAAGCCACCACCTGGGAACACCACCACCTGGGAACGTCGACACCTGGGAATGCCACCGCCTGGGAACGCCACCACCTGGGAACACCATCACCTGGGAACGCCACCACCTGGGAACGCCACCACCGGGGAACGCCACGACCTGGGACCGTCGACACCTGGGAACACCACCACCTGTGAATGCCACCAGCTGGGAACGCCACCAGCTGGGAACGCCACCAGCTGGGAACACTGCCACCAGGAAACGCAGCCAACTGGGAATGCCACCACATGGGAACGTCAACACCTGGGAACTCCACCACCTGGGAACACCACCAACGAACACCACCACCTGGGAACGCCGCCACTTGGGAACACTGCCACCAGGAAACGCAGCCAACTGGGAATGCCACCACATGGGAACGTCGACACCTGGGAACTCCACCACCTGGGAACACCACCAACGAACACCACCACCTGGGAACGCCGCCACTTGGGAACACTGCCACCTGGGAACACCACCACCGGGGAATGCCACCATCTGGGAACGCTGCCACCTGGGAACGTCGACACCTGGGAACGTCGACACCTGGGAACGCCACCACCTGGGAACGTCGACACCTGGGAACGCCACCACCTGGGAACGCCGCCACCTGGGAACACCGCCACCTGGGAACACCGCCACCAGGAAACGCAGCCACCTGGGAATGCCATCACCTGGGAATGTCGACACTTGGGAACGTCGACACCTGGGAACGCAACCACCTGGGAACGCCACCAGCTGGGAACACTGCCACCTGGGAACTCCACCACCTGGGAATGCGCCAGCTGGGAACGCCGCCACCTGGGAACACCACCACCTGGGAATGCCACTGCCTGGGAATGCTACCACCTGGGAATGCCACCAGCTGGGAACGCCACCAGCTGGGAACGTCGACACCTGGGAACTTCACCACCTGGGAACACCACCAACGAACACCTCCACCTGGGAACGCCACCTCCTGGGAACACTGCCACCTGGGAACGACAACATATGGGAACACCACCACCTGGGAACACCACCAACTGGGAACACCGTCACCTGGGAACACCACCAACTGGTAACACCACCACCTGGGAACGCTGCCACCTGGGAACACCACCACCTGGGAACACTGCCACCTGGGAACGTCAACACATGGGAACACCGCCACCTGGGAACACCACGAACTGGGAACACCACCACCTGGGAATGCCGCCACCTGGGAACGCTGCCACCTGGGAACACCACTACCTGGGACACCGCCACCTAGGAACCGCGCCACCTGGGAATGCCATCACCTGGGAATGCCACAACCTGTGAACGCCACCACCTGGGAATGCCGCCACCTGGGAATGCCGCCATCTGGGAATGCCGCCACCTGCAAACACCGCCACCTGGGAACACCACCACCTGGGAACACCACCACCTGGGAACACCACCTCCTGGGAAAGCCACCTCCTGGGAGCACAGCCTCCTGGGAACGCCACCACCTGGGAACGCCACCACCTGGGAACACCGCCACCTGGGAACACCGCCACCAGGAAACGCAGCCACCTGGGAATGCCACCAGCTGGGAATGTCGACACTTGGGAACGTCGACACCTGGGAACGCAACCACCTGGGAACGCAACCACCTGGGAACGCCACCAGCTGGGAACACTGCCACCTGGGAACTCCACCACCTGGGAATGCCGCCAGCTGGGAACGCCGCCACCTGGGAACACCACCACCTGGGAATGCCACTGCCTGGGAATGCCACCACCTGGGAATGCCACCACCTGGGAACGTCGACACCTGGGAACTCCACCACCTGGGAACGCCGCCACCTGGGAACACCGCCACCAGGAAACGCAGCCATCTGGGAATGCCACCATCTGGGAATGCCGTCCACCTGGGAACGTCGACACCTGGGAACGCAACCACCTGGGAACGACACCACCTGGGAAAGCCACAACCTGGGAACACCACCACCTGGGAACGCAACCACCTGGGAACGACACCGCCTGGGAATGCCACCACCTTGGAACACCACCACCTGGAACTCAACCACCTGGGAATGCCACCACCTGGGAACGTCGACACCTGGGAACGCCACCACCTGGGAATGACACCACCTGGGAACGCCACCACCTGGGAACGTCGACACCTGGGAACGTCGACACCTGGGAACACCACCACCTGGGAACGCCACTACCGGGGAACGCCACGACCTGGGACCGTCGACACCTGGGAACACCACCACCTGGGAACGCCAACAGCTGGGAACGCCACCAGCTGGGAACGCCACCAGCTGGGAACACTGCCACCAGGAAACGCAGCCAACTGGGAATGCCACCACCTGGGAACTCCACCACCTGGGAACGTCGACACCTGGGAATGCCACCACCTGGGAACTCCACCACCTGGGAACGCCGCCACTTGGGAACACTGCCACCAGGGAACGCCACCACCTGGGAACGTCTACACCTGGGAACGCCACCACCTGGGAACGCCACCACCGGGGAACACCACCACCGGGGAACACCACCACCTGGGAACGTCGTAAACCTGGGAACGTTGACACCTGGGAACACCACCACCTGGGAACGCCGACACCTGGGAACACCACCACCTGGGAACACCACCACCTGGGAACACCGCCACCAAGAAACACAGCCACCTGGGAATGCCACCACCTGGGAATGCCATCACCTGGGAATGTCGACACCTGGGAACGTAGACACCTGGGAATGTCAACACCTGGGAACGTCGACACCTGGGAACACCACCAGCTGGGAACGCCACCAATTGGGAACACCACGAGCTGGGAACACCGCCACCAGGAAACGCAGCCACCTGGGAATGCCACCAGCTGGGAACGCAACCACCTGGGAACGTCGACACCTGGGAACTCCACCACCTGGGAATGCCACTTCCTGGGAACGTCGACACTTGGGAACGTCGACACCTGGGAACGTCGACACCTGGGAACGCCACCACCTGGGAACGCCACCAGCTGGGAACACAGCCACCAGGAAACGCAGCAACCTGGGAATGCTACCACCTGGGAACACCACCACCTGGGAACACTGCCACCTGGGAACGTCAACACATGGGAACACCGCCACCTGGGAACACCACCACCTGGGAATGCCGCCACCTGGGAACGCTGCAAACTGGGAACGCCGCGAACTGGGAACGCCACCACCTGGGAACACCGCCACCTGGGAACGCCACCACCCGGGAACACCACCACCTGGGAACGCCACAACCTGGGAACGTCGACACCTGGGAACACCACCACCTGGGAATGCCACCACCTGGGAATGTCGACACTTGGGAACGTCGACACCTGGGAACGTCGACACCTGGGAACACCAGCAGCTGGGAACGACACCAGCTGGGAACACCTCCACCAGGAAACGCAGCCACCTGGGAATGCCACAACCTGGGAACGCCACCACCTGGGAATGTCGACACCTGGGAACTCCACCACCTGGGAACGCCACCACCTGGGAACACTGCCACCTGGGAATGTCAACACATGGGAACACCGCCACTAGGGAACACCACCAACTGGGAACACCACCACCTGGGAATGCCGCCACCTGGGAACGCTGCCAACTGGGAACGCCACTACCTGGGAACACCGCCACCTGGGAATGCCACAACCTGGGAACCCCGCCACCTGGGAACCCTGCCACCTGGGAATGCCACAACCTTTGAACACTACCACCTGGGAATGCCACCACCTGGGAATGCCGCCATCTGGGAATGCCGCCACCTGGGACGCCACCACCTGGGAACGCCACCACCTGGGAATGTCGACACCTGGGAACACCACCACCTGGGAACGCCACCACCGGGGCACGCCACGACCTGGGAAAGTCGACACCTGGGAACACCACCACCTGGGAACACCACCACCTGGGAATGTCGACACCTGGGAACACCACCACCTGGGAACGCCACCACCTGGGAATGCCACCACCTGGGAACGTCGACACCTGGGAACGTCGACACCTGGGAACGTCGACACCTGGGAACACCACCAGCTGGGAACGCCACCAGCTGGGAACACCGCCACCAGGAAACGCAACCACCTGGGAATGCCACCACCTGGGAACGCCACCACCTGGGAACGTCGACACTTGGGAACGTCGACACCTGGGAACGTCGACACCTGGGAACACCACCACCTGGGAACACCACCAGCTGGGAACGCCACCAGCTGGGAAAACCGCCACCAGGAAATGCAGCCACCTGGGAATGCCACCACCTGGGAACACCATCACCTGGGAACGTCGACACCTGGGAACTTCACCACCTGGGAACGCCACCAACGAACACCACCACCTGGGAACGCCGCCAGCTGGGAACACTGCCACCTGGGAACATCAACACATGGGAACACCGCCACCTGGGAACACCACCAACTGGGAACACCACCACCTGGGAATGCCGCCACCTGGGAACGCCGCCACCTGGGAACACCACTACCTGGGAACACCGCCACCTGGGAACACCGCCACCTGGGAACACCGCCACCTGGGACACCGCCACCTAGGAATGCCACAACCTGGGAACCCCACCACCTGGGAACCCCGCCACCTGGGAATGCCACAACCTGTGAACGCCACCACCTGGGAATGCCGCCACCTGGGAATGCCGCCATCTGGGAATGCCGCCACCTGCAAACACCGCCACCTGGGAACATCACCACCTGGGAACACCACCACCTGGGAACACCACCTCCTGGGAGCACAGCCTCCTGGGAACGCCAGCACCTGGGAACGTCGGCACCTGGGAACACTGCCACCTGGGAACTCCACCACCTGGGAATGCCGCCAGCTGGGAACGCCGCCAGCTGGGAACACCACCACCTGGGAAAGCCACCACCTGGGAATGCCACCAGCTGGGAACGTCAACACCTGGGAACGCCACCACCTGGGAACGTCGACACCTGGGAACGTCGACACCTGGGAACACCATCACCTGGGAACGCCACCACCGGGGAACGCCACGACCTGGGACCGTCGACACCTGGGAACACCAACACCTGGGAATGCCACCAGCTGGGAACGCCACCAGCTGGGAACGCCACCAGCTGGGAACACTGCCACCAGGAAACGCAGCCACCTGGGAATGCCACCACATGGGAACGTCGACACCTGGGAACTCCACCACCTGGGAACACCACCAACGAACACCACCACCTGGGAACGTCGACACCTGGGAACGCCACCACCTGGGAACGCCACCACCTGGGAACACTGCCACCTGGGAATGTCAACACATGGGAACACCGCCACTAGGGAACACCACCAACTGGGAACACCACCACCTGGGAATGCCGCCACCTGGGAACGCTGCCAACTGGGAACGCCACTACCTGGGAACACCGCCACCTGGGAATGCCACAACCTGGGAACCCCGCCACCTGGGAACCCTGCCACCTGGGAATGCCACAACCTTTGAACACTACCACCTGGGAATGCCACCACCTGGGAATGCCGCCATCTGGGAATGCCGCCACCTGGGACGCCACCACCTGGGAATGTCGACACCTGGGAACACAACCACCAGGAAACGCCACCACCGGGGCACGCCACGACCTGGGAAAGTCGACACCTGGGAACACCACCACCTGGGAACACCACCACCTGGGAATGTCGACACCTGGGAACACCACCACCTGGGAACGCCACCACCTGGGAATGCCACCACCTGGGAACGTCGACACCTGGGAACGTCGACACCTGGGAACGTCGACACCTGGGAACACCACCAGCTGGGAACGCCACCAGCTGGGAACACCGCCACCAGGAAACGCAACCACCTGGGAATGCCACCACCTGGGAACGCCACCACCTGGGAACGTCGACACTTGGGAACGTCGACACCTGGGAACGTCGACACCTGGGAACACCACCACCTGGGAACACCACCAGCTGGGAACGCCACCAGCTGGGAAAACCGCCACCAGGAAATGCAGCCACCTGGGAATGCCACCACCTGGGAACACCATCACCTGGGAACGTCGACACCTGGGAACTTCACCACCTGGGAACGCCACCAACGAACACCACCACCAGGGAACGCCGCCACCTGGGAACACTGCCACCTGGGAACGTCAACACATGGGAACACCGCCACCTGGGAATGCCGCCACCTGGGAACGCTGCCACCTGGGAACACCACTACCTGGGAACACCGCCACCTGGGAACACCGCCACCTGGGAATGCCACAACCTGTGAACGCCACCACCTGGGAATGCCGCCACCTGGGAATGCCACCATCTGGGAATGCCGCCACCTGCAAACACCGCCACCTGGTAACACCGCCACCTGGGAACACCACCACCTGGGAACACCACCTCCTGGGAGCACAGTCTCCTGGGAACACCACCTCCAGGGAAAGCCACCACCTGGGAACACCACCACCTGGGAACACCACCACCTGGGAACACCACCTCCTGGGAGCACAGCCTCCTGGGAACGCCAGCACCTGGGAACGTCGGCACCTGGGAACACTGCCACCTGGGAACTCCACCACCTGGGAATGCCGCCAGCTGGGAACGCCGCCAGCTGGGAACACCACCACCTGGGAAAGCCACCACCTGGGAATGCCACCAGCTGGGAACGTCGACACCTGGGAACGCAACCACCTGGGAAAGCCACCACCTGGGAACACCACCACCTGGGAACACCACCACCTGGGAACGTCAACACCTGGGAACGCCACCACCTGGGAACGTCGACACCTGGGAACGTCGACACCTGGGAACACCAACACCTGGGAATGCCACCAGCTGGGAACGCCACCAGCTGGGAACGCCACCAGCTGGGAACACTGCCACCAGGAAACGCAGCCACCTGGGAATGCCACCACATGGGAACGTCGACACCTGGGAACGTCAACACATGGGAACACCGCCACCTGGGAACACCACCAACTGGGAATGCCACCATCTGGGAACGCTGCCACCTGGGAACACCACCACCTGGGAACGTCGACACCTGGGAACGCCACCACCTTGGAACGCCACCACCTGGGAACGTCGACACCTGGGAACGTCGACACCTGGGAACACCACCACCTGGGAACGTCGACACCTGGGAATGCCACCACCTGGGAACGCCACCACCTGGGAACGCCACCACCTGGGAACGTCGACACCTGGGAACGTCGACACCTGGGAACGCCACCACCTGGGAACACCGCCACCTGGGAACGCCGACACCTGGGAACGTCGACACCTGGGAACGTCGACACCTGGGAACACCACCACCTGGGAACGCCACCACCTGGGAACACCACCACCTGGGAACACCACCACCTGGGAACACCGCCACCAGGAAACGCAGCCACCTGGGAATGCCACCAGCTGGGAATGCCATCACCTGGGAATGTCGACACTTGGGAACGTCGACACCTGGGAACGCAACCACCTGGGAACGCAACCACCTGGGAACGCCACCAGCTGGGAACACTGCCACCTGGGAACTCCACCACCTGGGAATGCCGCCAGCTGGGAACGCCGCCACCTGGGAACACCACCACCTGGGAATGCCACTGCCTGGGAATGCTACCACCTGGGAATGCCACCAGCTGGGAACGCCACCAGCTGGGAAAACCACCACCAGGAAATGCAGCCACCTGGGAATGCCACCACCTGGGAACACCATCACCTGGGAACGTCGACACCTGGGAACTTCACCACCTGGGAACACCACCAACGAACACCACCACCTGGGAACGCCACCTCCTGGGAACACTGCCACCTGGGAACGTCAACACCTGGGAATGCCGCCAGCTGGGAACACCGCCACCTGGGAACACCACCACCTGGGAAAGCCACCACCTGGGAATGCCACCACCTGGGAACGTCGACACCTGGGAAAGCCGCCACCTGGGAAAGCCACCACCTGGGAACACCACCACCTGGGAACGTCGACACCTGGGAAAGCCGCCACCTGGGAAAGCCACCACCTGGGAACACCACCACCTGGGAACGTCGACACCTGGGAATGCCACCGCCTGGGAACGCCACCACCTGGGAACACCATCACCTGGGAACGCCACCACCTGGGAACGCCACCACCGGGGAACGCCACGACCTGGGACCGTCGACACCTGGGAACACCACCACCTGTGAATGCCACCAGCTGGGAACGCCACCAGCTGGGAACGCCACCAGCTGGGAACACTGCCACCAGGAAACGCAGCCAACTGGGAATGCCACCACATGGGAACGTCAACACCTGGGAACTCCACCACCTGGGAACACCACCAACGAACACCACCACCTGGGAACGCCGCCACTTGGGAACACTGCCACCAGGAAACGCAGCCAACTGGGAATGCCACCACATGGGAACGTCGACACCTGGGAACTCCACCACCTGGGAACACCACCAACGAACACCACCACCTGGGAACGCCGCCACTTGGGAACACTGCCACCTGGGAACACCACCACCGGGGAATGCCACCATCTGGGAACGCTGCCACCTGGGAACGTCGACACCTGGGAACGTCGACACCTGGGAACGCCACCACCTGGGAACGTCGACACCTGGGAACGCCACCACCTGGGAACGCCGCCACCTGGGAACACCGCCACCTGGGAACACCGCCACCAGGAAACGCAGCCACCTGGGAATGCCATCACCTGGGAATGTCGACACTTGGGAACGTCGACACCTGGGAACGCAACCACCTGGGAACGCCACCAGCTGGGAACACTGCCACCTGGGAACTCCACCACCTGGGAATGCGCCAGCTGGGAACGCCGCCACCTGGGAACACCACCACCTGGGAATGCCACTGCCTGGGAATGCTACCACCTGGGAACGCCACCAGCTGGGAACGCCACCAGCTGGGAACGTCGACACCTGGGAACTTCACCACCTGGGAACACCACCAACGAACACCTCCACCTGGGAACGCCACCTCCTGGGAACACTGCCACCTGGGAACGACAACATATGGGAACACCACCACCTGGGAACACCACCAACTGGGAACACCGTCACCTGGGAACACCACCAACTGGTAACACCACCACCTGGGAACGCTGCCACCTGGGAACACCACCACCTGGGAACACTGCCACCTGGGAACGTCAACACATGGGAACACCGCCACCTGGGAACACCACGAACTGGGAACACCACCACCTGGGAATGCCGCCACCTGGGAACGCTGCCACCTGGGAACACCACTACCTGGGACACCGCCACCTAGGAACCGCGCCACCTGGGAATGCCATCACCTGGGAATGCCACAACCTGTGAACGCCACCACCTGGGAATGCCGCCACCTGGGAATGCCGCCATCTGGGAATGCCGCCACCTGCAAACACCGCCACCTGGGAACACCACCACCTGGGAACACCACCACCTGGGAACACCACCTCCTGGGAAAGCCACCTCCTGGGAGCACAGCCTCCTGGGAACGCCACCACCTGGGAACGCCACCACCTGGGAACACCGCCACCTGGGAACACCGCCACCAGGAAACGCAGCCACCTGGGAATGCCACCAGCTGGGAATGTCGACACTTGGGAACGTCGACACCTGGGAACGCAACCACCTGGGAACGCAACCACCTGGGAACGCCACCAGCTGGGAACACTGCCACCTGGGAACTCCACCACCTGGGAATGCCGCCAGCTGGGAACGCCGCCACCTGGGAACACCACCACCTGGGAATGCCACTGCCTGGGAATGCCACCACCTGGGAATGCCACCACCTGGGAACGTCGACACCTGGGAACTCCACCACCTGGGAACGCCGCCACCTGGGAACACCGCCACCAGGAAACGCAGCCATCTGGGAATGCCACCATCTGGGAATGCCGTCCACCTGGGAACGTCGACACCTGGGAACGCAACCACCTGGGAACGACACCACCTGGGAAAGCCACAACCTGGGAACACCACCACCTGGGAACGCAACCACCTGGGAACGACACCGCCTGGGAATGCCACCACCTTGGAACACCACCACCTGGAACTCAACCACCTGGGAATGCCACCACCTGGGAACGTCGACACCTGGGAACGCCACCACCTGGGAATGACACCACCTGGGAACGCCACCACCTGGGAACGTCGACACCTGGGAACGTCGACACCTGGGAACACCACCACCTGGGAACGCCACTACCGGGGAACGCCACGACCTGGGACCGTCGACACCTGGGAACACCACCACCTGGGAACGCCAACAGCTGGGAACGCCACCAGCTGGGAACGCCACCAGCTGGGAACACTGCCACCAGGAAACGCAGCCAACTGGGAATGCCACCACCTGGGAACTCCACCACCTGGGAACGTCGACACCTGGGAATGCCACCACCTGGGAACTCCACCACCTGGGAACGCCGCCACTTGGGAACACTGCCACCAGGGAACGCCACCACCTGGGAACGTCTACACCTGGGAACGCCACCACCTGGGAACGCCACCACCGGGGAACACCACCACCGGGGAACACCACCACCTGGGAACGTCGTAAACCTGGGAACGTTGACACCTGGGAACACCACCACCTGGGAACGCCGACACCTGGGAACACCACCACCTGGGAACACCACCACCTGGGAACACCGCCACCAAGAAACACAGCCACCTGGGAATGCCACCACCTGGGAATGCCATCACCTGGGAATGTCGACACCTGGGAACGTAGACACCTGGGAATGTCAACACCTGGGAACGTCGACACCTGGGAACACCACCAGCTGGGAACGCCACCAATTGGGAACACCACGAGCTGGGAACACCGCCACCAGGAAACGCAGCCACCTGGGAATGCCACCAGCTGGGAACGCAACCACCTGGGAACGTCGACACCTGGGAACTCCACCACCTGGGAATGCCACTTCCTGGGAACGTCGACACTTGGGAACGTCGACACCTGGGAACGTCGACACCTGGGAACGCCACCACCTGGGAACGCCACCAGCTGGGAACACAGCCACCAGGAAACGCAGCAACCTGGGAATGCTACCACCTGGGAACACCACCACCTGGGAACACTGCCACCTGGGAACGTCAACACATGGGAACACCGCCACCTGGGAACACCACCACCTGGGAATGCCGCCACCTGGGAACGCTGCAAACTGGGAACGCCGCGAACTGGGAACGCCACCACCTGGGAACACCGCCACCTGGGAATGCCACAACCTGGGAACCCCGCCACCTAAGAACCCCACCACCTGGGAATGCCGCCACCTGGGAATGCCATCTGGGAACGCCACCACCTGGGAACGCCACCACCTGGGAACACCGCCACCTGGGAACAAAGCCTCCTGGGAACACCACCTCCTGGGAACACCACGATCTGGGAATGCCACCACCTGGGAACGCCGGCACCTGGGAATGCCGGCACCTGGGAACACTGCCACTTGGGAACGCCACCACCTGGGAATGCCGCCAGCTGGGTACGCCGCCACCTGGGAACACCACCACCTGGGAAAGCCACCACCTGGGAATGCCACCACCTGGGAACGTCGACACCTGGGAAAGCCGCCACCTGGGAAAGCCACCACCTGGGAAAGCCACCACCTGGGAACGTCGACACCTGGGAACGCCACCGCCTGGGAACGCCACCACCTGGGAATGCCACCACCTGGGAACACCACCACCTGGGAACGCCACCACCGGGGAACGCCACGACCTGGGACCGTCGACACCTGGGAACACCACCACCTGTGAATGCCACCAGCTGGGAACGCCACCAGCTGGGAACGCCACCAGCTGGGAACACTGCCACCAGTAAACGCAGCCACCTGGGAATGCCACCACATGGGAACGTCGACACCTGGGAACTCCACCACCTGGGAACATCACCAACGAACACCACCACCTGGGAACACCGCCACCTGGGAACACTGCCACCTGGGTACGCCACCACCTGGGAACGCTGCCACCTGGGAACGCCACCACCTGGGAACGCCGACACCTGGGAACGTCGACACCTGGGAACACCACCACCTGGGAACGCCACCACCTGGGAACACCACCACCTGGGAACACCGCCACCAGGAAATGCAGCCACCTGGGAATGCCACCAGCTGGGAATGCCATCACCTGGGAATGTCGACACTTGGGAACGTCGACACCTGGGAATGCAACCACCTGGGAACGCAACCACCTGGGAACGCCACCAGCTGGGAACACTGCCACCTGGGAACTCCACCACCTGGGAATGCCGCCAGCTGGGAACGCCGCCATCTGGGAATGCCGCCATCTGGGAACACCACCACCTGGGAATGCCACCGCCTGGGAATGCCACCACCTGGGAACGTCGACGCCTGGGAACGCCACCACCTGGGAACGCCACCAGCTGGGAACGCCACCAGCTGGGAACGCCGCCACCAGGAAACGCAGCCACCTGGGAATGTCACCAGCCGGGAACGCCACCACCTGGGAACGTCGACACCTGGGAACTCCACCACCTGGGAACGCCGCCACCTGGGAACGCCGCCACCTGGGAACACCGCCACCAGGAAACGCAGCCACCTGGGAATGCCACCATCTGGGAATGCCGTCCACCTGGGAACGTCGACACCTGGGAACGCAACCACCTGGGAACGACACCACCTGGGAAAGCCACCACCTGGGAACGCCACCACCTGGGAACGTCGACACCTGGGAACGCCACCACCTGGGAATGACACCACCTGGGAACGTCGACACCTGGGAACGTCGACACCTGGGAACACCACCACCTGGGAACGCCACTACCGGGGAATGCCACGACCTGGGACCGTCGACACCTGGGAACACCACCACCTGGGAACACCACCACCAGGAAACGCAGCCACCTGGGAATGCCACCACCTGGGAACATCGACACCTGGGAACGTCGACACCTGGGAACGCCGCCACTTGGGAACACTGCCACCTGGGAACGTCAACACATGGGAACACCGCCACCTGGGAACACCACCAACTGGGAACACCACCACCGGGGAATGCCGCCACCTGGGAACGCTGCCACCTGGGAACACCACCACCTGGGAACACCGCCACCTGGGAATGCTGCCACCTGGGAACGCCACCACCTGGGAACACCACCACCTGGGAATGCTGCCACCTGGGAACGCCACCACCTGGGAACACCACCACCTGGGAACACCACCACCGGGGAATGCCGCCACCTGGGAACGCCACCACCTGGGAACACCACCACCTGGGAATGCTGCCACCAGGGAACGCCACCACCTGGGAACACCGCCACCTGGGAACGCCACCACCTGGGAACACCACCAACTGGGAACGTCGACACCTGGGAACGCCACCACCTGGGAATGCAACCACCTGGGAACGCCACCACCTGGGAACACCACCACCTGGGAACGTCGACACCTGGGAACGCCACCACCTGGGAATGCAACCACCTGGGAACGCCACCACCGGGGAACACCACCACCTGGGAACGTCGTAAACCTGGGAACGTCGACACCTGGGAACACCACCACCTGGGAACGTCGACACCTGGGGACGCCACCACCTGGGAACGCCACCACCTGGGAACACCACCACCTGGGAACGCCACCACCGGGGAACGCCACAACCTGGGAACGTCGACACCTGGGAACACCACCACCTGGGGACGTCGACACCTGGGAACACCACCACCTGGGAACGCCACCACCTGGGAACGCCACCACCTGGGAACACCGCCACCAGCAACGCACCCACCTGGGAATGCCACCACCTGGGAACGTCGACACCTGGGAACGTCGACACCTGGGAACGTCGACACCTGGCAACACCACCAACTGGGAACGCCACCAGCTGGGAACGCCACCAGCTGGGAACGCCACCAGCTGGGAACACCACCACCTGGGAATGCCACCACCTGGGAACACCACCACTTGGGAATGCCGCCACTTGGGAATGCCGCCACCTGGGAACGCCGCCACCTGGGAACGCCACCACCTGGGAATGCCGCCACATGGGAACACTGCCACCTGGGAACGCCACCACCTGGGAACGCCACCACCTGGGAACGCCACGACCTGGGAACGTCGACACCTGGGAACGCTGCCACATAGAGGTTCGCCTTAGTAACACCACTGTGACTTGGAAATATATCGGCCATTTCCTTCACTGTCACTGGGTCAAAATCCTGGAACTCCCTCTCTAACAGCACTGTGGGTGTACCTACACCACCTGGACTTCAGAGGTTGAAGAAGGCAGCTCACCACCATGTTCTCCAGGGCAATTGGGGATGGATAATAAATGCTGACCCAGTCAGAGATGCCCACATCCTGCAATTTAATTTTTAAAAGCTTTGCTTGTGAGGACAAACACAGATTGGAACAAGGATGAAACAGACAGACCTTCCCCAGGGAGGGGAGGTCAGGGCTTCTGAGAAAGAGCTGGTAAACCCCAGCTCCACTGAAACTTGCAACCCCAACACCCACCACACCCATACCCACCACCCCCATACCCACCACCCCCATACCCACCACCCCCATACCCACCACCCCCCTAACCACCACCCCCATACCCACCACCCCCATACCCACCATCCCCATACCCACCACACCCATACCCACCATCCCCATACCCACCACACCCATACCCACCATCCCCATACCCACCATCCCCATACCCACCATCCCCATACCCACCACACCCATACCCACCACCCCCATACCCACCATCCCCATACCCACCACACCCATACCCACCACCCCCATACCCACCATCCCCATATCCACCACACCCATACCCACCACACCCATACCCACCACACCCATATCCCCCATACCCATACCCTCCACAACCATACTCACCATCCCCATACCCGCCACACCCATACCCTCCATAACCATGCCTACCATCCCCATACCCCCCACACCCATACCCTCCACAACCATACCCACCATCCCCATAGCCCCCACACCCATACCGACCATCCCCATACCCCCACACCCATACCCACCATCCCCGTACCCCCCACACCCATACCCACCATCCACCTATACCCACCACTCCCATACCCACCATCCCCAACCCACCACACCCATACCCCCCACACCCATTCCTACCACAGCCATACCCACCATCCACCCATCCCCACCATCCCCATACCCACCACACCCATACCCACCACCCATACCCACCATCCCCATACCCCCCACACCAATTCCTACCACAGCCATACCCACCATCCACCCATACCCACCACCCATACCCACAATCCCCATACCCACCACACCCATACCCACCATACCCATACCCCCACACCGATACCCACCAACCATACACACCACACCCATACCCACACCCATACCCACCACTCCCATACCCACCACTCCCATACCCACCACACCCATACCCACCACCCATACCCACCACCCCCATACCCACCATCCACCCATACCCACCACCCATACCCACCACTCCCATACCCACCATCCACCCATACCCCCACACCCATACCCACCACCCATACCCACCACCCCCATTCCTCCCCACACCCATACCCACCACCCATACCCACCACTCCCATACCCACCATTCACCCATACCCACCACCCCCATACCCACCACCCCCATACCCACCATCCCCATACCCACCACACCCATACCCACCACCCATACCCACCACCCCCATTCCTCCCCACACCCATACCCACCACCCATACCCACCACTCCCATACCCACCACTCCCATACCCCCCACACCCATACCCTCCATCCATGCACATCACCCTCTCTCCTTCTACATTGTTGGAAACATCACAGAATTAAAGAATTCAGAGGGAGGCCATTCAGCCTCTGCTGGCTCTTGAAGCAGCTGTCCAATGAGTCCTACTAGCCCTGCTCTGCCCCCCATGGGATATTTTCCTTCACAATTATGTATTCAATTCCCTCTGAAAGTTACGATTGAATCTCCTTCCACTAGCCTATCAAATTCCAGATCACAGCAACCTACAAAAATTCACCTTGTTCCGTGTCTGCTTCATTTGTCAGCTGTCAGGAAACCTCTGATCACTGACACTCCATGCATTGGGTACGAGTTGTGCATTAATATGAAAAAGCTCCTTTGATACAGGCAATCCTGGAGTAAAGCAGCTAACAATAGAGGCACTATTGGGGGGTGAAAATCCAAATGTCTTTTTGTTTTAATCATCGCTGTTTTTGAGCACATAACATGTGGTGAGTTGATAAATGCTGAGATCAAAATGTGTGGTTATTGTAGCACCAAAATCCTCATCCCATCTAGTCTGAGGTTATAGTTTATAACAAACAGCAAATACTCTTCGAAAGAAATCGATTGTGGTTGTGGGCATCACTGGGTAAGACCCAGCTTTGGCTGCCATCTCTAATTGTCCTTGAATTGAGTGTCTCGCTCAGTCAAGGGCAGTGACGAGACAACTACATTGCTGTGGGTCTGGAGTCACATCCAGGCCAGACCGGCGTAAACACGGCAGATTTCCTTCTCTGAAGGACATGAGTGAACCAGATGGGTTTTTACAAGGATTGATATCAGTTGCCATGGTCACCATTATGGAGAATAACTTTACATTCCGGACTTTATTCAGCGGATTTAAATTCCACCAACTGCTCCTTATCCCCAGAACGTTGACCAGTATTACTAGTCGAGTGACATGACCAACCACATTGCTGTGACAGACTTACACAGATATAATGCTGCAAATGTGATAATATGGATAGTAACTCAATCAACAACAACACACATTTATGTAGCATCTTTCACATAGATTTGGCCCATTGACATGGGAGGGGATTGGATCCATTGACACGGCCTAGAATGGGAGGGGATTGGATCCATTGACACGGCCTAGAATGGGAGGGGACTGGATCCATTGACACGGCCTAGAATGGGAGGGGATTGGATCCATTGACACGGCCTAGAATGGGAGGGGACTGGATCCATTGACACGGCCTAGAATGGGAGGGGACTGGATCCATTGACACGGCCTAGAATGGGAGGGGATTGGATCCATTGACACGGCCTAGAATGGGAGGGGACTGGATCCATTGACACGGCCTAGAATGGGAGGGGGCTGGATCCATTGACACGGCCTAGAATGGGAGGGGGCTGGATCCATTGACACGGCCTAGAATGGGAGGGGATTGGATCCATTGACACGGCCTAGAATGGGAGGGGGCTGGATCCATTGACACGGCCTAGAATGGGAGGGGATTGGATCCATTGACACGGCCTAGAATGGGAGGGGGCTGGATCCATTGACACGGCCTAGAATGGGAGGGGACTGGATCCATTGACACGGCCTAGAATGGGAGGGGATTGGATCCATTGACACGGTCTATAATGGGAATAGAATGGTAAGCTGTTTCTGTCCTTGTTTACGTGACAGAGCAGTTGATAATAACAGAGTTAGTGAGTTAGTGGAACTCTCAAGAGTAGTGAGCTGATAGTTCTGCAACAAGCTTGACTGGTATGCAAATATGTAAGCCTGGATCATTCCCAGAGTTTGTTGGCACGCTCTAATGGGACAATATTTCACTCATAAATGTGGGCAAAGACTTAGCGATGTTTCACCAGCAATTATTAATTCCTTAGTCAAGGTTGAGTGAATCGTCAGAGCTTTAGGAGATGTTGGATGTACAGAGGGCAGGTGCTTCACTGAGCGCTTAATTGGTTCCCTGTTGGTTTTTAAAATGGAGTCCAGTTCTAAAGTAACTGTCAATCTATTTATCTGAACATGTCAGATGTTTAAAGGTTGTCATGACATCAATGTTCAACCACTTCAGACAGTATTAGGTGATAATACATTCCTGTTGACAGCAGACTGGCCTCTCGGTCTATACTGACAGCAGTGAATGAGTGAGGCTAGAAGGCCTCGAATGAGAGTTTGAGGGTTGCTTTCAATTTATCGTTTTCTTCATTCTTCCGTTCTGTCGAGCACCAGTTCCTTTACCCAATCGCCCAGTTTTGTGAGCATGCTGAGGAGTTAACACAACCTCCAATTCACTCTCAACCTTCCCTCCATTCCTACCCTGTGCTCTGGAACTCACTCCACCTCGCTGTCTCCTCCTTTCAGAGAGGGAGTCCGGACAATCTAGCCTCTTTGACTAAGCTTTTGATCACCTGTCCCAAGACCTCCTACTGCGGCACTGTGTGTAATATTCCTGAGAAATGTCTTGTGATATTTTATTGCGTTGAATGAATCCAGATTGCTGTATTGCTGCTGTTGTGTGTTCTTAATCTGTATTCACCAAGACTCCGTACTGAGATAACCGAGACCAGGAACTCGTTGTGGAGGGGAGCTCACAGTCGCTCTTATTGTGAATATATTTCCAAGTGATCTAATAGTCTTCAAAATTACAATAGTGATCTTTATTAGTGTCGCAAGTAGGCTTACAGTAACACTGCAATGAAGTTACTGTGAAAAGCCCCTAGTCGCCACATTCCGGCACCTGTTCGGGTACACAGAGGGAGAATTCAGAATGTCCAATTCACCCAACAGCATGTCTTTCGGGACTTATAGATCATAGATCATAGAATTTACAATGCAGAAGGAGGCCATTCGGCCCATCGAGTCTGCACCGGCTCTTGGAAAGAGCACCCTACCCAAGGTCCACACCTCCACCCTATCCCCATAACCCAGTAACCCCACCCTACACTAAGGGCAATTTTGGACACTATGGGCAATTTAGCATTGCCAATCCACCTAACCCGCACGTCTTTGGACTGTGGGAGGAAACCGGAGCACCCGGAGAAAACCCACGCACACACGGGGAGGATGTGCAGACTCCGCACAGACAGTGACCCAAGCCGGAATCGAACCTGGGACCCTGGAGCTGTGAAGCATTTGTGCTATCCACAATGCTACCGTGCTGCCCCGCACTTGTGGGAGGAAACCGCAGCACCCGGAGGAAACCCACGCACACACGGGGAGAACGTGCAGACTCCACACAGACAGTCACCCAAGCCGGGAATCGAACCTGGGACCCCTGGTGCTGCAAAGCAACAGTGCTAACCACTGTGCTACCAGGAGAGGGTTTAATAGTGGACACAGAGCGACTTCTTCCTCTTGTGGGGAAGAGCAGAACGTGAGACCGTCGATATCAGATAGTCACCAAGACATCCCATCGGGAATTCAGGGGAAACGTCTTCAGCCAGAGCGTGGTGAGAATGTGGATCTCGCTCCCACAGGGAGTGAATAGTATCGATACATTCAAGGGGAAGCTAAATAAGTATATGAGGGGGAAGGGAATAGAGGCTTACGATTTAGGTGGGGAAAGATGAGAGGAGGCTCGAGTGGAGCATAAACACTGGCATAGTCTGATTGGGTCGAATGGACTGATTCAGTACTGCGGGCGCGATTCAGTGGACTTGAGTTAAAGTCTGCTGAACGGCACATTTAGCGGGGTGTGTCTTGGCGGTTTTAGTACCGAGAAACACTCAGCGATTCAACGGCACTTTGCTGTTTTATTTTGTCCTTGGGGAGATTGGCTTTGCCGAGGCCTCACTCAGAGGGATTTCCTGCTAGCAAGCAGAGAACCATTGTGTCCGGCAGCCCCGATCCTTCCCCTTCCCCCAGCTTTCAGCCTCACCCCACAGTTTTTGTGATCCCCCCACCCCCACAACCTTGGAGAGGCCCCTGGGAACCCCCCTCCTCAGCTCCCTCTACCTGGCAAGACCCCCTGTACCCAACCCCTGACACTGCCAACCTGGCACCCTGGTAGTGTCCTGGGCAACCTGGGTGCTGGGGTGGCACTGCCAAGGTGCCTGGTTGCAGAGGGAGTGCCAGCATGCCACCCTGCCCTGTCCCCGATCCCCCCCAGGGGCTCCATTGGCTGGGAGAATCCCCCAGGTGCCTTTATGCCTGGTCCATGTTTGTGTGAGGTGAGGTCTCCCAGTCACGGCCGTTAGGTCTTGGCAGAATCAGGGGAACATATAATTAAATAAGCCAGTGGATTATTTAAACATATGCCTGGATCTCGCTCAGCAAGAGCCTCTCGTGAGATTCAATGGCCTTGACCCGACACCAAGTCGGGCGTGTTGAGACCGCTGATCGCACCCTGGATACTCTGTGTCGTGGAAATAACAAAGTCAGGTACTTCGAGCTTCGGTTCAGGTCATTTATTTGGACACGAATCGCAGAGGGGTTGTAGTGGTCAGAAGGCCACTCCAAACACCCTCTGTTTACAATTTTAAGAGCATATATTTATACCATGAAGTAAACAGCCCGAGAACAAAAACAAGCTTCCAAGGGCCATGTTTACACAAAACAAACCTTGGGACAGTTCTGCAAAAACGTTACCAGGTATGTTTTCTGTCTCTGGCTAAAACAATTTCAAAGCACATTGTCAACAGAAAAATAGTCCAGCTGTAGCATTTGTGTACATTATTCAACCTTCCAAGAGTTTGCACAGAATCAGAGAAAAATATAGCCAAGTATCCCATCATGCTTTTCGCAGGTGCCTTTTCTTTTAAATAGCCAAACAACTAGATATTAATGAATGCCCTTCAGCGGGAAACTAATCCACACACAAAATTCCCTTCTGCACCCTGTACAATCCTTTCGAAACTCAGGACGCTGTGTGATTTCGGGGCGAGCTGCTAGGTGCTGATGTTGCTGCCTTTGTCTTTCTGGGTGGTGGAGGTTGCGAGGTGCTATTGAAGGAACTTTGGCACACGGTGTACTGTCTGGTTGAGGCTCGGGTGGAGGATGGTTAGGTCGAGGACAGGCAGTTGGTATTTGTGGACAGGAACCCCAGCAAGAGCCGGTGAGCAGCCGGGGGTGAGGGGAGCGAACTGGGACTTACAAACTGTATTTTGATTCATTGCAGTCTTTAAGATGTGGTTACGCAATCCAAAATGAACCTCTTCTTTCAAGTCTGGATGAATTAGCTTTTAAAAACAATATATGCTATTAAAATTACACAGCAAACACCATGAAGGGATATGGGGAATTTATTATAGAACATACTGATATTATTTGTTGAAAAGATAATTCCCCAAAGCAGTATCAAAGAAACACAATTAAAAGGAAGCAAATTGGCATTTGCTGTTTAATATCGAGTGTGATAAATATTTTAAAAGTTGCTCAGAAGGTTTAATGGCTTTTTATTGGTTCAATTTCTGTAGAGACATCCCATACAAAGCCAGGGCCCCACCATTGGGTAGATAGTCATGGCATTGGGCGGCAGGGTGCCACAGTGGTTAGCTCTTCTCCCTGACAACGCCAGGGACCCGGGTTCAATTCCGGCCTCGGGTCACTGTCTGTGCGGAGTTTGCACGTTCTCCCCGTGTCTGCGTGGGTTTCCCCCGGGGGCTCCGGTTTCCTCCCACAGTCCAAAGATGTGCGGGTTAGCAGGATTGGCCATGATAAATTGCCCCTTAGTGTCTAAAGGTTAGGTGGGGTTACTGGGTTACGGGGATAGGGTGGAGGCGGGGGTTTAAGTAGGGTGCTTTTTCCAAGAGCCGGGGTAGACTCGATGGGCCGAATGGCCTCCATCGGCAGTTGTAAATTCGATGATTTCATGAATCAATCTAAATGGGATCCTCGTTGTCAGAGACTCGTTTAAAGAGAGAGGTCCACAAATTGGAAGATGTTAAACAGTGTCTGAGCCTCCAGTGTGATGTTAAACAGTAAGAAGTCTTACAACACCAGGTTAAAGTCCAACAGGTTTGTTTCGATGTCACTAGCTTTCGGAGCACTGCTCCTTCCTCAGGTGAATGAAGAGGTAGGTTCCAGAAACATATATATAGACAAATTCAAAGATGCAAGACAATGCTTGGAATGCGAGCATTTGCAGGTAATTAAGTGTTTACAGATCCAGAGATGGGGTAACCCCAGGTTAAAGAGGTGTGAATTGTACCAAGCCAGGACAGTCGGTAGGATTTTGCAAGCCCAGGCCAGATGGTGGGGGATGAATATAATGCAACATGGGGTGGGGAGGGGCGGGGTGGGGATGGGCAGGGCAGGGCGGGGCAGGGTGGGGGCAGGGTGGGGATGGGCAAGGCAGGGCTGGGTGGGGCAGGGCAGGGTGTGGCAAGGTGGGGCAGCATGTGGGGGCGGGGTGGGGCTGGGTGGGGGCTGGGTGCGGCAGGGTGGGGGTGGGGCTGGGTGAGGGCTGGGTAGGGTGGGACAGAGTGTGACAGGGTGGGGGGTGTGGCAGGGCAGGGCTGGATGGGGTGGGGGCTGTGTGGGGCTGGGTAGGGTGTGGCAGGGTGGGGGCTGTGTGGGGTGGGGCAGGGTGGGGGCTGTGTGGGGTGGGGGCTGTGTGGGGCAGTGTGGGGCTGTGTAGGGCAGGGTGGGGGCTGTGTGGTGTGGGGCAGGGTGGGGGCTGTGTGGGGTGGGGCTGTGTGGGGTAGGGTCTGTGTGGGGCTGTGTGGGGTGGGGCTGTGTGGGGCTGTGTGGGGTGGGACAGGGTGGGGTGGGGTGGGGCAGGGTGGGGCTGGGTGGGGTGGGGCAGGGTGGGGTGGGGCTGGGTGGGGTGGGGCAGGGTGGGGTGGGGCTGGGTGGGGTGGGGCAGGGTGGCGGCTGCGTGGGGGCTGGGTGGGGTGGGGCTGGGTGGGGCTTTGTGGGGTGGGGCTGTGTGGGGCTGTGTGGGGTGGGACAGGGTGGGGTGGGGTGGGGCAGGGTGGGGCTGGGTGGGGTGGGGCAGGGTGGGGTGGGGCAGGGTGGGGTGGGGCTGGGTGGGGTGGGGCAGTGTGGGGTGGGGTGGGGCAGGGTGGGGCTGGGTGAGGTGGGGCTGTGTGGGGTGGGGCAGGGTGGGGTAGGGTCTGTGTGGGGTGGGGCAGGGTGGGGTGGGGTGGGGCAGGGTGGGGCTGGGTGAGGTGGGGCTGTGTGGGGTGGGGCAGGGTGGGATGGGGTGGGGCTGTGTGGGGTGGGGCTGTGGGGGCAGGGTGGGGCTGGGTGAGGTGGGGCTGTGTGGGGTGGGGCAGGGTGGGGTGGGGTGGGGCTGTGTGGGGTGGGGCTGTGTGGGGCAGGGTGGGGTGGGGCTGTGTGGGGTGGGGCAGGGTGAGGCTGGGTGGGGCTGGGTGGGGCTGTGTGGGGTGGGGCAGGGTGAGGCTGGGTGGGGCAGGATGGGGGTGGGGCTGTGTGGGATGGGGCTGGGTGGGGCTGTGTGGGGTGGGGCTGTGTGGGGCAGGGTGAGGGTGGGGCTGTGTGGGGTGGGGCTGTGTGGGGCTGTGTGGGGTGGGGCTGTGTGGGGCTGTGTGGGGTGGGGCTGTTTCGGGTGGGGCTGTGTGGGGCAGGGTGGGGTGGGGCTGTGTGGGGCTGTGTGGGGTGGGGCTGTGTGGGGTGGGCTGTGTGGGGTGGGGCTGTGTGGGGCTGTGTGGGGTGGGGCTGTTTCGGGTGGGGCTGTGTGGGGAAGGGTGGGGTGGGGCTGTGTGGGGCTGTGTGGGGTGGGGCTGTGTGGGGTGGGGCTGTGTGGGGCAGGGTGGGGGTGGGGCTGTGTGGGGTGGGGCTGTGTGGGGTGGGGCTGGGTGGGGCAGGATGGGGGTGGGGCTGTGTGGGGTGGGGCTGTGTGGGGTGGGGCTGTGTGGGGCAGGGTGGGGGTGGGGCTGTGTGGGGTGGGGCTGTGTGGGGCTGTGTGGGGTGGGGCTGGGTGGGGCAGGATGGGGGTGGGGCTGGGCTGGGTGGGGCTGTGTGGGGTGGGGCTGTGTGGGGTGGGGCAGGGTGGGGCTGGGTGGGGCAGGATGGGGGTGGGGCTGGGCTGGGTGGGGCTGTGTGGGGTGAGGCTGTGTGGGGTGGGGCTGTGTGGGGTGTGGCTGGGTGGGGCAGGATGGGGGTGGGGCTGGGCTGGGTGGGGCTGTGTGGGGTGGGGCTGTGTGGGGCTGTGTGGGGTGGGGCTGTGTGGGGTGTGGCAGGGTGGGGCAGGGTGGGGCTGCGTGGGGCAGGATGGGGTGGGGCTGTGTGGGGTGGGGCAGGAGACTCACAACGGGTTTGGTGTCTGGCGTGAACCCCGTGTTTTGCCTCCTCCCGGGGTGGGGGTGGCGCAGAAATGTGAGTGGCATCAATCTCAATATTTCCCGGACACCTGAGTCTCCACCGCATTGGGTCCCCGCAATCCTTAAGGGAGTTGCCCCCAAATCCATCCAAGGGCCACCCCCCCACACGCACGAGGCACTACCTGCTCACCCCTCCCTGACCAGCCCATTGCATCTGATTGGCATCAGATAGAAACGCACTGACAACCCGATTCTGCTGTGTCACCTTCTCCGGAAGAGAGGACAGGGTTAAAGGAAGAAAGGTTTGCATTTCTGTAGCGCTTTTCAGTGCCCCGGGGGGGGGGGGGGGCATGGTGGGGGGGGGACGGGGGGTGGGGGACGGGGGACTCGGGGGGGGACTCGGAGGGGGGGGCGGGGGGTGGGAGTGGGGGGACTCGGGGGTGGGGGACTGGGAGGGGGGACTCGGGGGGGATGGGGGGACGGGGGGGGGGGGGGGGGGGGTGGGACTCGCCGGACCCCCCCGGACCCCCGCCACGTGTTTCTCGGCAGCGTGCCGTTCGCCGGTGCCAGGGTTCTCTACTCCTGCTGACGGTTAATGGATTCTTCCCTGGAAACCATCCCACACCGCCATGAAACCCACAGGTGGGGGAGCGCTCCCAGCGGGAATAGAGAATCCGAACGGCTGCAGTATCCTGACCCCGATGCCCCAAACGCTTTGCAGCCAGTGCGGTAGTTTGGAAATGTAGCCGCTGCTGTTATGTTGGAAATGTGGCAATTTATACACAGCAAGATCCCACAAAACATCACTGACATGAGTGAGCAGATTATCGAGGAACAGGAGCAAGACATTCCCCCTGTGAAGCTGTTCCGCTGTTCAATTCGATCATGGGTTTAGCTGAAGGATAAACATTGGCCGGGATATCAGGCAGACCTTGTCAGGTCTTCATCGAATAGTCATGGGATCTTTCATATCAGCTAAGATGGCAGAAGGACCCTCAGTTTAATACCTCATTCAAAAGACATCCCCTTCAGTAGTGCCATGGTGGGAAACCTCTCCCTCCCTTTTCCATCCATTTTTCTGATGCTCTCTTTGGTATTTTGTCTCCAAGTTCCTTTGCTCTCTCTCTCCCTCCCTCTCCTTTATCTTCCATATTCCAGTGCTCTCCTCACTGATCCAGAACTTTCCACTTTTCATAGACTACAACTCATCCAAACGTGTGCTGCCCATGTCCTAATTCCACATCCCGGACCCAGGCTCCCAGTCCAGCAGAGCACCAATATTAAAATTCTCACCCTTGTTTTAAAATCTCCAAAAATCTGTCCTGGTCCACCCACGTCGACGCTACCACCAAGAAAGCACAACAGCGCCTATACTTCCTCAGGAAACTGAGGAAATTCGGCATGTCCACATTGACTCTTACCAACTTTTACAGATGCACCATAGAAAGCATCCTATCGGGCTGCATCACAGCCTGGTATGGCAACTGCTCAGCCTAGGACCGCAAGAAACTTCAGAGAGTCGTGAACACAGCCCAGTCCATCACACGAACCCGCCTCCCATCCATTGACTCCATCTACACCTCCCGCTGCCTGGAGAAAGCGGGCAGCATAATCAAAGATCCCTCCCACCCGGCTTACTCACTCTTCCAACTTCTTCCATTGGGCAGGAGATACAGAAGTCTGAGAACACGCACGAACAGACTCAAAAACAGCTTCTTCCCCACTGTTACCAGACTCCTAAATGACCCTCTTATGGACTGACCTCATTAACACTACACCCTGTATGCTTCATCCGATGCTGGTGCTTTTGTAGTTACATTGTATACCTTGTGTTGCCCTATTATGTATTTTCTTTTATTCCCTTTTCTTCCCATGTACTGAATGATCTGTTGAGCTGCTCGCAGAAAAATACTTTTCACTGTACCTCGGTACACGGGACAATAAACAAATCCAATCCAATCCATCCAATCCAAAATCCGTCCTTGACCTTGCCCGTCCCCATCTCTGACATCACCTCCAGACTCTTCCACTGGGCTCTCTGCGCTCCCCCAGTCCTGGCCCCTTCAGTATCCCCCACTCCCATCGCTCCATGACAGGCGGCCGTACCTTCAGCTGACTTGGACCCTGAGCTGTGGGATTCCCTCCCGGAACCTCAGTCTTCCTAACAGCCCCCTTCCTCCTGCTCCACTGGGGTTATCCTTAAAATCTACCCGTTTCACAAACATATTGATCACTGTCCCAATATCCCCTTAGAGTGGCGAATGTCAAATTCTATTGAACTGCCTCTCCTTTGAAGCTCATTGCGGGGATTTACCACATTGACAGTACTGTATAACTGAAGTGACTTTATTGTTGATGGGCGCTATATGAATGTAAGTTGTTGATGAAGCTGACTATTTTACGTGTATTTCATTTATTGTGCAGACTCATCCAGTTCCTCATTTAGTAACTGAGCTTTGTGACGTTCCTTACCTTCCCTCACGCTTCCGGACTCTGAATCCGGAGTCACTCACCTCACCAGAAAAGGCTTGTCCGTTTAGTAGATGCTCAGATCCGTGACTGTCCTCGCTCCCAAAGTGTAACCGGATTTCTTCTAAGCGATAGCTGTAGGTCATTGGCCCACCGGACACATTGACCAGATGCTCCTTGTCCAATCGCAGGGAGACATGGCGCCCAGTGTTGTACATCGTCCCACTCATCTGGAATTAAGCACAAAGAGAGTGGCAGTGTGGGCGGAGCCCTCGGCAGAGACCATCATTTCCCCAGGAATCGACCCAACTGGGGCTCCCGGAGTAAAACCCAGTCCCCTCGGTCAACATGGTTTAAATCCCAATCCACAACTTTGACTATGAAATTCAGGATGATTACAGAGAGCTGCACCGTCAGAGGGTCAGTATTGAGGGAGTGCCGCACTGTCAGAGGGTCAGTACTGAGGGAGTGCCGCACTGTCAGAGGGTCAGTACTGAGGGAGTGCTGCTCTGTCAGAGGGTCAGTACTGAGGGAGCGCTGCACTGTCAGAGGGTCAGTACTGAGGGAGCGCTGCACTGTCAGAGGGTCAGTACTGAGGGAGTGCCGCACTGTCATAGGGTCAGTACTGACGGAGTGCTGCTCTGTCAGAGGGTCAGTACTGAGGGAGCGCTGCACTGTCAGAGGGTCAGTACTGAGGGAGCGCTGCACTGTCAGAGGGTCAGTACTGAGGGAGTGCCGCACTGTCAGAGGGTCAGTACTGAGGGAGCGCTGCACTGTCAGAGGGTCAGTACTGAGGGAGTGCCGCACTGTCAGAGGGTCAGTACTGAGGGAGTGCCGCACTGTCAGAGGGACAGTACTGAGGGAGTGCTGCACTGTCAGAGGGTCAGTACTGAGGGAGTGCTGCACTGTCAGAGGGTCAGTACTGAGGGAGTGCCGCACTGTCAGAGGGCCAGTACTGAGGGAGTGCCGCACTGTCAGAGGGTCAGTACTGAGGGAGTGCCACGCTGTCAGAGGGTCAGTACTGAGGGAGTGCCGCGCTGTCAGAGGGTCAGTCCTGAGGGAGTGCCGCGCTGTCAGAGGGTCAGTACTGAGGGAGTGCTGCACTGTCAGAGGGTCAGTACTGAGGGAGTGCCGCACTGTCAGAGGGTCAGTACTGAGGGAGTGCTGCACTGTCAGAGGGTCAGTACTGAGGGAGTGCCGCACTGTCAGAGGGTCAGTACTGAGGGAGCACTGCACTGTCGGAGGGTCAGTACTGAGGGAGTGCCGCACTGTCAGAGGGTCAGTACTGAGGGAGCGCTGCACTGTCGGAGGGTCAGTACTGAGGGAGTGCCGCGCTGTCAGAGGGTCAGTACTGAGGGAGTGCTGCACTGTCAGAGGGTCAGTACTGAGGGAGTGCCGCACTGTCAGAGGGTCAGTACTGAGGGAGTGCCGCGCTGTCAGAGGGTCAGTACTGAGGGAGTGCTGCACTGTCAGAGGGTCAGTACTGAGGGAGTGCCGCACTGTCAGAGGGTCAGTACTGAGGGAGTGCTGCACTGTCAGAGGGTCAGTACTGAGGGAGTGCCGCACTGTCAGAGGGTCAGTACTGAGGGAGTGCTGCACTGTCAGAGGGTCAGTACTGAGGGAGTGCCGCACTGTCAGAGGGTCAGTACTGAGGGAGTGCTGCACTGTCAGTGGGTCAGTACTGATGGAGTGCTGCACTGTGAGAGGGTCAGTACTGAGGGAGTGCTGCACTGTCAGAGGGTCAGTACTGAGGGAGTGCTGCACTGTCAGAGGGTCAGTACTGAGGGAGCGCCGCACTGTCAGAGGGTCAGTACTGAGGGAGTGCTGCACTGTCAGAGGGTCAGTACTGAGGGAGTGCTGCACTGTCAGAGGGTCATTACTGAGGGAGTGCTGCACTGCAGAGTGTCAGTACTGAGGGAGTGCCTCACTGTCAGAGGGTCATTACTGAGGGAGTGCTGCACTGTCAGAGGGTCAGTACTGAGGGTGTGCCGCACTGTCAGAGGGTCAGTACTGAGGGAGTGCTGCACTGTCAGAGGATCAGTACTGAGGGAGTGCCGCACTGTCAGAGGGTCAGTACTGAGGGAGTGCCGCACTGTCAGAGGGTCAGTACTGAGGGAGTGCCGCACTGTCAGAGGGTCAGTACTGAGGGAGTGCCGCACTGTCAGAGGGTCAGTACTGAGGGAGTGCTGCACTGTCAGAGGGTCAGTACTGAGGGAGTGCCGCACTGTCAGAGGGTCAGTACTGAGGGAGTGCCGCACTGTCAGAGGGTCAGTACTGAGGGAGTGCCGCACTGTCAGAGGGTCAGTGCTGAGGGAGTGCTGCACTGTCAGAGGGTCAGTACTGAGGGAGTGCTGCACTGTCAGAGGGTCAGTACTGAGGGAGTGCCGCACTGTCAGAGGGTCAGTACTGAAGGAGTGCTGCACTGTCAGAGGGTCAGTACTGAGGGAGTGCCGCACTGTCAGAGGGTCAGTACTGAGGGAGTGCCACACTGTCAGAGGGTCAGTACTGAGGGAGTGCCGCACTGTCAGAGGGTCAGTACTGAGGGAGTGCCGCACTGTCAGAGGGTCAGTACTGAGGGAGTGCCGCACTGTCAGAGGGTCAGTGCTGAGGGAGTGCCGCACTGTTGGAGGTTGGGTCACACATTAACCCTCTGTGACCTCTCAGGGAGATGGAATCAATTCTATGAAACTTCTTTGAAGAGCAGCAAAGTTTTCCCCGATACTATCACTTTGCTTTTTGAGGGAGTTTGCTGTGTATAAATTGGCTTCCACACCTACATATGTAATACACATTACAGTCAAACATACACTTGAACCTGGGACCCTGGTACTGTGCAACAGTGCTAACCACTGTGCTACCGTGCCGCCCATATTACCAGCTAATCTGTGTTGAAGCCATTGTTGAGATACAAATGTAATTGGCCAGGCAATTGGGGAGAATATCTGTGCTTTTCGTCAAATCATTTCTTGGTTTCTTTTTCGCCTGACTTGACCTGTGAGTGGACAGCCGGAGCCTCTGACAGTGCAGCTCTCCTCCAATACTGCCAGCCGCGATAATGGGTGGGATCTAGCTGCTGTTCCCGCCGCCGCGATATTCCGGCCCCACCGATGGCACACGGGTTTCCCGGCAACGAGGGGTGCAGCCAATGGGAAACCCCGTTGACAATGGCGGGACCAGCCTCCGCTGCCGAGAAACAGGGTTGGTCGGTATATTCCGCCCACCATGTGTTGAATTCTCGGGGCAGGAATTGAACCCACAACCTCCAGGATTCAAAGACAAGACAGGGAGAAGCGAGCTGACCACTCAGCTCCGATTGACTTAACACCGGTTAGGATCAGCGGCTCCAAAAAGGACCCAGCTCCGATTTAAGAGCACAGTAACATGGGGCGCACTAACGTGACTTCCCTGAAAGGGAACTTGCAGTGTGCAATCCCGAGGGTGATCCACTGGCAATACAAACCTCATCACATCAGGTGCCACTTAAAATTGGGAAATTGGCTAAAAGAGCAAATAATTATCCATTTGCCTTGAAGTCAATTTCAAAGTTGTTGCTCATGATGTGTCAAACTCTGTGTGTGCGTTGTCCTTACAGCTCATTAAGGTGCCCTGGCTTCAAGAACAAACAGAAATGAACAACGTTTACTTACCACCCGATTGCCTCTTTTGCATTTACAGCCGTTTGGCCTCAAAGCCAGGGGTTTTACCGCTGCCCTGGGGGCGGGGGTCTTCCAGTCCCCCAGCGCCCCCCCCTCAGGCGGGGGGCTCCCAGTCCCGCAAGCTCTCTGGGGGAGGGGGTCTTCCTGTCCCACAGGCTCCCCGCCGGGGGGGGGGGGGGCTTCCTGTCCCGCAGGCTCCCCGCCGGGGGGGGGGTCTTCCTGTCCCGCAGGCTCCCCGGGGGCAGGGGTCGTCCAGTCCCGCAAGCTCCCCTGGGGGCGGGGCTTCCAGTTCCCCAGGCCCCCCAGCGGTGGGGGGGGGGGCTTCCAGTCCCGCAAGCTCTCCCGGGGTGGGGGGGGGGCTTCCAATCCCGCAGGCTCCCGGGGGCGGGGCTTCCAATCCCGCAGGCTCCCTGGGGGCGGGGGTCTTCCAGTCCCCCAGGCCCCGCGGCGGGTGGGGGGCTTCCAGTCGCCCAAGCTCCCTGCTGGGGAGGTCTTCCAGTCCCCCAGGCCGACCGGCGGGGGGGGTCTTCCAGTCCCCCAAGCTCCCTGCCGGGGGGGGGGGGGAGGTCTTCCAATCCCGCAGGCTCCCCGGCAGAAGCAGGACAGGAAGATCCCACTGCTGCGAACACGCCTCGGGGTTGCGGGAGCGGGTGGAATAGCGCACACTGACAGCTCAGCAATTTCAGATTACTGCTCCCCAGTTTTCCGAAAGCAGCTTCATCAGTTCATAAGACATAGGAGCAGAATTAGGCCATTCGGCCCATCGAGTCTGCTCTGCCGTTCTTCATGGCTGATATGTTCCTCAGCTGCTTGTGTTGGTTCTGCTTCTCCCTCCTCCCACCATCATCCCCTTTTATCATCAATCCCTCCTGGTTTGCACCCTATCCAACCTCCCTGTCACACCTCCAACCTTTCCCAATTTCCCAGAAACATTCCCGGATTTCCTGGTCCCGCCGTAGCGAGCGGGCGACTCGGCTTGGTGCCAAATTCTCCAGCCTGGCTGGATCTCAAAGGGGTATTTTAATGAACCAGATGGGGTTTTGCAACAACCGATGATCAGAAGTCCAGATTTTATTAATTGAATTTAAATTTCCCCAGCTGCCAAGGTGGGATTTGAACCAATATCCCCGGAACTTTCGGCTTGGCCTCTGGATCCCCAGTCCAGTAACATTGTCACGACGCCACCAGCTCTCCGAAGAAGGAGATAGTGGAGGAGAGGTCAGTCAGCTCATTCTGCAGGTTTAGCAGTGTTTCGCTTGCACTCCGTCAGGTGGATCGCAATATTCGCTGCCCCCAATGTGCTCTGCTACCTGGGGGAGGCTAAACACGGGGGGGACGGGTAACCTCTTTGCGGAACATCTTCGCTTAGTCCGCGGATGCTGCCGGGACTTGCCGAGTGTGTCCGTTATTTTATGTGTTTATTCCAGAATATCCGGAGCTTGCATTTCCTCCAGCTCTCCATGAGTAACACCATGAGGGATAAGTTGGGATATACAAGATATACACCACAATCTAGTGTGTCTTCACCCCCAGGGCGAGCCTGCGGTCACTCCCAGCCCCACTAGACACCAGGTCACAACACAAGTCAAATTAGAATTTATTTTAAAATACCTGAGGTCCTTGACTGAGCCAATAAACTGCAGCCACCAGGATTGTAAACTTTAAACGCAAACAACCTTTTATTATTTAATGGAAATATAATTGAACTGACAAAAATTTTACTGATCACCTAATACCCCCTTCACCAATTCCCCCTTTCTAACTCTCACACACACACACACACACACACACACACACACACACATAGACACACACAGGCACACATAGACACACACAGGCACACATAGACACACACAGATAGACACACACAGGCACACACACAGTCACACACACACAGACACACACACACAGACACACACAGACAGACACACACACAGAGACACACAGACATACGCAGGCACACACACACAGACACACACTCACACAGGTATGCACACGCACACACATGCACACACACACACAGACACACACTCACACAGACATGTACACACACAGACATGCACACACACAGACATGCACACACACGCACACACATACAGACACACAAATACATATATAGATACATGGAAGATAGGAGCAGGTGGAGGCCTTTTTGCCCTTTGAGCCAACACATCCCTGCTTCTATACTCGAAACCTCTCGCA